>NC_060281.1:851498-917298 GCF_021613505.1 Equus quagga
GGTCTGGTACTCCTCCTCCTTGCTGGGCTTCGCGTCCTCCGCCGCCCTGCCGCGCTCGCGCGCCTCCGGCCCGTCGGGGTAGTCCTGCGACCGGCCCTTCTCCAGCCTGCGGCTTTCCCGCCTTTCCTTCCGCTCGCGCTCCTCCGCGGGCCCCTCCCTGGGCGGCGCCGAGGCCCTGGGCGCGCGTCTCCGCTCGCTCTTGGGCGCCGCTCTGCCGTTCTGCTCCGAGAGCGCCGGGGTCTTCTTCCTGCGATGGGCAGAGGGGCGTCAGCGGGGGCAGCGCGCAGAGCTCAGCGCAGGCCAGACCTAAGAAAAGGTGTCTCCGCGTTCCAGACTTCAGTCCTTCAAATAGTTCGTTATAATTCGGGGTCTCGTTGAAAAGCGAGGTGCTAAAGGCCCACATCAAACCTGTGTATCTGGTCAGCTTTCCGGGTAAGGCTCCTGGGCATTACAATATATTCAGGGACTTTAGAACTTGTTTTCACATTTAAAATTCTCTGTAAATTAACTAGGCCAATTGGAATACATTAATTCAATAAATGAACAAGTTTTATGCTAGCGTCTGCTTGTGAACCAGACACTTAATGTTTCAGATGAAACTAATATAAGTAATAATATAGGAACCAAGGATAATATACACATATCAATTCAAAACTAAATATATGCTTGATATATATTTGGACAATACTTACGGACAGCCTTTTAGTGTAACTGAAACTGTTAAAGAAAAGTGAATACAAGTGTGTCCATTTCAGAAATCAAATCTACTAACCCCTCCTCAATAGAGGAACAAAAGTAATTTTAAGGAGATCGTGGCTCCCGACCACTCTTTAGGGAGTTGGTTAGGGAAGAATGGCTGAACCTCAGCCTGCATTTTACCTTCCTTGGGCAAAAATAATAGAAGTAGTGAATATTTTGAAATTATTCCTTTTCTCTCCCTCTCCCTCATTTCAGAACACAGCCCAAAAGGAGAAAACCGTTTCGTGTTCTCCTTTTCGCTCTGTCCTGTTGAAGACACTGGCAAAGATGAAGTAAAGGGAACCGGCTTGGCATCTTTGAATCCTGTAGACAGATCACTAAGTGGCCAGTCAGCCCTCTGTGCCAGGAGTGCCCTGCTTTTGGAAAGTTCCCCCAATTATACCAGCTACAAAGTTACAGAGTAGGGGGCTTGGCTAAGCGTTGTGACTCTCTGTGATCTACCCTGAAGTTAAAACAGAGACAAACGGAGGCTCCTTTTGGAATCCTGAGGTCCACAGAGATGGCTTTCCAGAGGGAGCGTCATTTGACTGCAAGTCTAAAAGAAGACAACATGAACAAAACTCGATAAGAATACAAGATGAAAAACAGTAGGGCAATTTCTGTTGTGGGTTCTACCATTGAGGCAAGTTCCTTTTCTTGAAATGCTGCTAAATATTGCATACCTCGCAGAGTTCACGTGAGGATTAAGGGAGACCCCATCTGTGAAAGTGCTTTACGAAAGGATGGAGAATTATGCAAACGGAAGGACTTCTCCAGTCTCCCTGACCTGCTTCACTGATCATGCCTCTTCTCCCCTCTACCTTAATTGTTCCATTGCCACCAGCTCCTGATGAGAGCACACAATGTGATCAAGAAGTCTTCACTAACGTACAACAGGCGACTGCCACTCTTTCGGTCTTGCTCCTGGCCCTGCAGGTGCCGCTCCCTCCATGTTCCTCCTCCTCCATCCTCAATGTCCTCATTGTTTTCCTACGTATCTTATTTAGTCCCTGCCACAACCCTGTAAGGTGGGCTGTTACTGCCTAGTGTGGCAGGGCCAGGACGGGGGTCCAGACCTGTTTAGCTCTGATCTTACCGTGTGCAGCTTTGTCTGAAAGGAAAGCAAAAGGCTTCTGGGAGCCTGCTCTCCCACCCGACTCATAGATAAGGGTTAGACACACAGCCCCAGCCAAGCCTCGTCTCAACAACAGTCAGGTCCCCCACACCACCGAGCTCATGAGGAAAAGCCTATGTTCTCCTTCTGAGCACTGTCTCTCAGTGATAGCATCCTGTCTGGTCATAAATGCATTGTTTGAAAGAATCAGTCAATCAATTGAAGTACATTATCTGATCATGCTTAAAATCCTCATGGCTTTCCATTATTCCCCAAATAAAACCTATAAAATTTAACCTGGACCCTGATGCCTCTCCATCCCCCTCTTCCCTGCTCTCACCCTGCTGCTCGTACTTTGGCCAGGGGGTACCCTTTTGGCTCTGGCACGTGCCTGCGCATACACCTGGAGCACCCATCCCACTCCTCACTCGGTTAACTCCTGGTCACTCTTCAGAGCTCAGCATAAAGTGAATGTCCTCGAGGAAGGCTTTGCTGGTGTACCCACGCACCCTCCACTGGGTCAGGTTCCCCCACCATATTTGCTCAGAGCACACCTTCAGTTAGAGGACTAATTCTGAAAGTGAGTCAGCGATCTAAGAGCTTTTCTGAGGGAGGCTGGACGTTAGTGGCTTGGTCTGGGGACTTGTGTACATCTGTGCATGATATGAAAGGAAAGCGTGTCCACAGGGTCTCTAAGGACGGTGCGTCCTAGAGAGGGGCAGAGCCCGCGGGCCTGGGGCGGCCCTGCAGGTGGAGCCTGAGCAGTGTTCTTCCACACTTTCCTCTAACAGACTGAACTCTCAAGAATGGGTGTGCTCCCCACACAGCACCTTGCCTGTTGCCGACTGCTGGCGGGTGGTGAAGGTTACCTCTCTCTCGGAGGCTCGCTCCTGGACCTGGAGGCCGCCTGCTTCTGCTCCGGCCCCGCGGCCGGCTGCGCGGGCTCCACCGCCTGGCTCCTGTCTGGCTGTGCGCTGGGCGGAGCCGCGTCCTGCGAGGGGGCAGCTGCTGTGCTCAGGGGGGTCTGAGACCGCGAACGCTCTTGGAGTCGGGCTTTCTTTTCTCTGGGGACCTCGGATCCAGCACCTGTTGCCGTGTCGCTTAGGGTTCCATCCTGACTTGGCTGCTGAGGGCCGCCTCCAAAGAACCACGCCCCAGACTTGGTTAGGATTTCTTGCTGCTTCCGACATAGATTGCATACCCACATAACCTATTGAAGAGGAGAGGACAATATAAATTTTCTATGCTGCTTGGAAGTAATTTATTTTCATAACATTAAAATATCTTTTATCTTGTTGTCATCTTCATATTGATCCTTGCAAATTTCTTGTGAAATGATCCCTGCACAAGTCACAGTCAAGTGTAGGAATGGCTGGACTGGGACCTGTTGGAGACCATGGTGCCTCTGGGGAGCCAGAGGAGAGATTTTTCTTGGCTTTCTCATCCTGTGATCTGAGGTTCCTCTCACTATACATCCATCACACTTTGTGTGACTGACTCTGAAGTTTCATTTAAAATATCTGTCAGTAAAAATATTCTGAGTGGGGTAGTTGATCAGTTAGAAAAATGTTGTAAGGAGCTATAGAATTAGTATTTATGTACATAAACCTTGGTGTCTCAAATAATTTACAAGATATCTATCTTCTCAAAAATCATGCTTTATTATGTTAACACATTCTACAAGGTCAACATCACTCTGACACCAAAGCATGACAAAGACAACACAAAAAAGGAAAACTACAGGACAATATTGCTGATGAACATAGATGCAAAAATTCTCAACAAAATATTGGCAACCCAAATACAGCAATACATCAAAAAGATCATAAATCGTGGTCAAGTGGGATTTATGTCAGGGACACAAGGATGGTTCAACATCTGCAAATCAATCAATGTGATACACCACATCAAGAAAATGAGGAATAAAAACCACGTGATCATCTCCTCAATAGACACAGAGAACGCATTTGACAAGATGCAACATCCATTTATGATAAAAATTCTCAATAAAATGGGTATAGAAGGAAAGCACCTCAACACAGTAAAGGCCATATATGACAAACCAACAACCAACATCATAGTCAGTGGGGAAAAACTGAACGCCATCCCTCTCAGAACAGGAATAAGACAAAGGTGCCCACTCTGGCCACTCTTAGTCAACATAGAATTAGAGGTCTTGGCCAGAGCAATTAGGCAAGAAAAAGGAATAAAAGGAATCCAAATAGGGAGTGAAGAAGTGAAACTCTCGCTGTTTGCAGATGACATGATTTTATATATAAAAAACCCAGAGAATCCATTGAAAAACTATTAGAAATAATCAAAACTATTACAAAATAGCAGGGTACAAAATCAACTTGCAAAAATCAGTTGCATTTCTATACTCTAATAGCAAACTTACAGAAAGAGAACTCAAGAATACAATTCCATTTACAATCATAAGAAAAAGAATAAAATATCTAGGAATAAATTTAACCAAAAGGTGAAGGATTTATACAATGAAAACTATAAGACATAATTGAAAGAAATAGATGATGTCATAAAGAAATGAAAGAGATTCCATGCACATGGACTGGAAGAATAAACATAGCTAAAATGTCTATACTACCAAAAGCAATCTACAGATTCAATGCAACCCCAACCAGAATCCCAATGACATTCTTCACAGAAATAGAGCAAAGAATCCTAAAATTCATAGGGGGCAACAAAAGACCTCGAATTGCTAAAACAATTCTGAGAAAAAAGTACAAAGCTGGAGGCATCACAATCCCTGACTTCAAAAGGTACTACAAAGCCATAGTAATCAAAACAGCATGACTGGTACAAAAACAGGCACACAGATCAATGGAATAGAACTGAAAGCCCAGAAATAAAACCACACATCTATGAACAGCTAATCTTCAACAAAGGTGCCAAGAACATACAGTGGAGAAAAGACAGTCTCTTCAGTATATAGTGTTGGGAAATGTGGACAACTATTTGCAAAAGAATGAAAGTAAACCATTATTTCATGCCTTCCACAAAAATAAACTCAAAATGGATCAAAGACTTGAAGATAAGTCCTGAAACCATAAAATTCCTGGAAGATAATATAGGTAGTAGACTCTTTGACATGGACCTTAAAAGGATCTTTTCGAATACCATGTCTTCTCAGACAAGGGAAACAAAAGAAAAAATAAACAAGTGGGACTTCATCAGACTTAAGAGCTTCTGCAAGGCAAAAGAAACTAGGATGAAAACAAAAAGACCACCTATCAATTGGGAGAAAATATTTGCAAATCATTTATCTGACAAAGGGTTAATCTCCATAATATATAAAGAACTCACACAACTGAGCAACAACAACAAAAAAAACAAATAGTCTCATCAAAAAAATGGGCAGAGGTTATGAACAGACATTTCTCCAAAGAAGATATACAGATGGCCAATAAATACATGAAAAGATACTCAACATCACTAATCATCAGGGAAATGCAAATCAAAACTACACTAAGATACCATCTTACAGTTGTTAGAATGGCTATAATCACTAAGACTAAAAATAACAAATATTGGAGAGGGTGAGGAGAAAAGGGTACCCTCATACACTGCTGATGGGAATGCAAACTTGTGCAGCCACATGGAAAACAGTATGGAGATTCCTCAAAAAACTAAAAATAGAAATACCTTATGACCCAGCTATCCCACTACTGCGTATTTATCCAAAGAACTTGAAATCAACAATTCAAAGAGACTTATGCACCCCTATGTTCATTACAGCATTATTCACAATAGCCAAGACATAGAAGCAACCTAAGTGCCCATCAATTGATGAATAGATAAAGAAGATGTGGTATATATACACAATGGAATACTACTCAGCCATAAGAAAAGACAAAATCATCCCATTTGGAGCAAGATGTATGGACCTGGAGGGTATTATGTTAAGCGAAATAAGCCAAGCAGAGAAAGACAAACACCATATGACTTGACTCATATGTGGAAGATGAACAAACATAGGGACAAAGAGAATAGCTCAGTGGTTACTAGCTGAAGTGGGGTGGAGGGTGGGCACAGGGGCTGAAGGGGCGCACTTATATGGTGACAGACAAGTAATAATGTACAACTGAAATTTCACAACATTGTAAACTATTATGACCTTAATAAAAAAAAGTCCATTATTAAAGCTGATATTAAAACATTCCTATGGAACAGACACTAAAATGTAGGCACAAAAGAAAAGGTCAAGCTGTATATTTTCTCTAGTTTATTAGTAATAAATTAACCTTATTTACTTTATGCTATAAAATATAATTTCCATGCGCATATTTACTAAAGCAGGAAATCTGGGGCCGGGTCTACTCGTATGTGACTTGTCTAATATAGTTCCCTCTAGGAGAGCTTTTCTGGAATAGTCATTTAGAAACAAATCCACTGATAAGTTATAAGATGCATCACCGCTTAAATAAACCTCTGTATCTGCTCTCCTCTTGGTGACGTTTATAACGAATGTAATAATGAGGACGATGATGATAACAGAAATACTGAGCAATAATAACAGTGCCCACTGGCAGGCACAGAGCTGAGGTGGCCCGAACACCGGAGCCTCTCTTCAGACACCCCCATCACCCCGCTCCCGGGACATGAGCTCACCGCACTGCCCCAGTCGTTTTCCTTTGCATGCTCGTCACTTCCTTTTCCTTCAGAAACAGCACCCCCAGCAAAGGGCAAGCACCAAACGCAGGCCCCCATTTTCACAAATACTGACTAGGTCAAGAATTCCTCCAAAGTATTCCATAAGGTTGAATAAATCTTAGATACATTAAGTAGGAAACAATCTAAGATGGTAAAAGAAGCAGCTTTGGCAAAAAGAAGAAAACACTACTGAAAACATTCAGATGATAAGAGGAAAACCATAACTGAAGTCATAAAATGAGATAAAATAAAAGCTAATGTGAGAATGGGAAAAGAGAGAGAAAAGTAATATATTTTTAAAAAGGAAGATATTGCAGATGACCTGTTAAGAACTCCTCTTTTCCAAGCAAGAAAACTCAAAAGAATTAGTAATATGGGGAAAACCAAGACTTAACAGAGATACTTGCTATAAAAAGGTTAAGATTGACGAAGCTTGACTCATTCCTCTGCATTCCTCAGGTCATAAAATGCAGAGAAATGAGTTCACCAGACGAGTCAGGTGTAACATCTACACAGTGCGTCGTATTCGCTATCACAGAATTCCCGTGAAACAAGATGAACAATGCATTGCATAAGCCTATATCAAAATAAAGGATTTATGGAAGGTAACCTCAGTTTAAAATGCTTGCCAAATACGGCTGTATTTTGCAAAATGTCTCACCATCTCTTTGAGTCCTGGTGGATTGAACATGGACATATCAAAGACATTATGAGGGCAATACCCTAGGGCCCGGACTGCCACGGCTGTGACATGGGTCTCCTCCGCCCAGACCTGGGTGGGCGGGCGCCGAGCTTCCTCTCTGCCTGACAAGACAGTGATGAGAAGGTCTGCAGTCACCTGTTCCAGGAGACTGTATGAAATGTTGACTATTTTACATTAAGTAGACATTAAATTCGTATTTCTTACACTAATAATAAGCAAAATATTACTCATCATCAAAAGTACATCCTTTACTACATAAATATTAAAGCATATTGAAGTTAAATATGCATCTCCTTTAAAACCATTAAGAAAAAACAATAAAATTTACAATTATTACAAAAGTTCCAACAAGGAGTGAAGCTGCATAAAGAGGCAGAAAAGAACAGGAAGGAAATTCTTCTCTTTGTTGTATGTGTGAATGTCTTCTAGAAAATTGTTACCACAATCTTATTAAGTGTTACAGAAACAGGCCAATGAAAAGTCATTGCCAGATTTGGGAAGTTCCAAATTTTGAGTATGTATAGAATTGTTGCAGAATTGATGAAAGCAAACAAAATAAAGCTATTATTAATTACAGTGAAATTCTACAATTTTTTAAATTTCATTTTGAATTTATTCAAAAGGTTACTATTAGTGGGCAAGTACTTTAATATTCAGAAGCAGCTACTTTAATTAATATTTTTAAGATATTATTCTTTTAAGTCTGTGATGTTTCATTAATTTTGTCTATCTTTAACACTTAGGAAAATTGTTATTTAATCCAAAATTTTTCCTATGTCTTATTTCTTTGTGCACCACAACATTTTTAGATTTGTATTTCAAAATTAATTATAAGTGTGGTCAACCTATCCTCCAATTTGAAAACAAAATTAACTATAAAAATGTAAAGATATTTCCATTAAAATACTATCCCCCAATCTTTACTATTAGGTATATACATTACTCTGGCCACAAAGCTTACAAACAAAAAAGAAATTGCTTATACGAGTCGTAAGGAAAAACACATGAGCTTACAGTAGGATATTTGTTGCCATGCCTTTCAACACGGTTCGTATCAAACAACACAGACACACATCAACATGAGCCAAACAGTAGTTGCTAAGAAGCAACACAGATATGGATGTTTAAAGATTCTATTTGGAATTTAGTATTAAGTATTACGCTTGTCTGGAACTATAGGTAATCCAAAAGTGGGATGGGGAGCCTTTCTTAACTGATTTTTTTTTTTTTTAAAGATTGGCACCTGAGCTGACAACTGTTGCCAATCTTCTTTTTTTTTTCCTGCTTTTTCTCCCCAAATCCCCCGGTACATAGTTGTATATTCTTCGTTGTGGGTCCTTCTAGTTGTGGCATGTGGGACGCCACCTCAGCATGGCCTGATGAGCGGTGCCATGTCCATGCCCAAGATCCAAACCGGGAAACCCTGGGCCGCCGAAGCGGAGCACGCAAACTTAACCACTTGGCCACGGGACCGGCCTTGATTTTCTTAAAAAGAGGATAAGACATAACTATTTCTAAAAAATTAATGCCATTTATTTAAAACACACAAACACACACACCTTTCAGAGACTGTGCCATGCGGGATCAACCCTGATTAAATACCCTGGGATGTGTCCCAAACTGCTCTGACCTAGAGCTCGTCTACGCACTCCCCTATCTCAACAACTTGCGGGTGTTAAGCAACCAAGTGCAACTTGAATAAAAGATCCTTGTGATGTAACATGGCTTCTGAAACTCCGTGTCAGCCGCCAGAAATGTGAAGAACATCTGAAAATTTTATTCTGACATTTCCCTCTACCAGCATTTTAAATCCCATTTTTCCAATTAACGAAGTCTTAAAATATACCATAGACCACTTTATAGAACCCACACGAGAAATAAAAATATATATCTATATGTAGTAGGGAGTGTAGTTATAGAGAGAGAGAGAGACTTTCATGGATAAAACTGCGAGTTTGGCAGAAAAATGATAATCGGGTGAAAGAAATACTTTACACTTGCCTCACATGAAATGTTTACAGACCCAGAAACACAGAGAGAAGAAATGAGTCTTAAATTTACTTTTGATGATATTACTAAGGTGATTCATGACAATGAGTTGCAGAATTCTTGTATTAACAAGAATCCATCTGAGGTGCGTAGTATTATAACATGAAGAATAAATACAGGCATGAAGGTTTTTTAAAAAACAAAAGATATCCTGTGATTAAATTTTCATCTTATGTTTTTACAGATAAATTTTAAAAGTTACTTTCATTTAATACAGTACATTTTTCAAAAATTTTTACGCTCCTATTTTGAAAAACATGAAAAAGAAAACAGGAGATATTCAAGGTCATTATGGATGCTGCATTTTCTGAATAATGTACTCATTTTCCTTACTTTCTCTATTCAGTAAAAACACTCACTTCAGCAGAAACGGGGGACAAAATTATCACGGTAATGTTTCAGCTTTGTTGACGATAGTCGATGAGATGGTAGAAAACAGCTGACAGAGTGGGTGGAATGAGACCTCTCTCTGGTACCTATTTTGATGTGTGTGTGTGTTTCTCATCTTTCATAATTGTTGTTGCTATTTCCTTGGTTTATTTTTTCCTTTTGAAAGTTTATAAAACACGTGATGTGGATTTATGAAGGATGAAATATGATATAGTTTGCTTCCTTTTAAAGAGTAAAGCACCCCCACTGTCCGCCAAGTAGCATTTTGGTTTAGTTTCTTATGCAAATTTAAAATAATTGAAATTCCACTGTAACTCGGCATTCTGTTTATTTAATATTACAGCGTAAATATTTCCATGTGATTCTAAATGTTTCTAAAACATTTCAATATTACAAAATATTCTATGGGGACTATATGTCATCTGCCTAACCTTTAAATTGCTTACATTCTTTCACGTTAATATAGAACCCTGCAGTGAAAAACTGTGTTGATCAAAGTGTTTCATACTTAAGGTCATTTATTTTTTAGAATGTATTGAAAAAAACTCACATTATTGGGTAAATTTTAGAACACATTCAAGGGTCTTCTGCTCTAACCACTATGCCTAGTTAGGATTCTTTGTATATTTTGCAAGATTGTCTCCTGAACAGTTTTTGACAAATTGTAACGAAAACTTGACAAGGTCATTTCTGCTTTTTAGAATCTGAAGATTTAATAATGCCCCTATACCCTCCACTCTCACCAATGTTTCAGATTTAAGATAACGTAATGAAATCCCATCTAAATAATAGCCATGAGGCATTAACAAAGCCATATGCCCCATTACAAAAAAGAAATCTCAAGGAGGGGAGATGCCAAGACATTTTTAGAAGTCGCGAAATGAACGGAAAAGGGTGGTAAGTGAAGCAGAATGGAGGAAGCTGGAGACTGACCCGCAGTGGAGAGGACTTTATGAAGGGGGCTAATCTCAGCAGAACCCACAAGATGCTCTGGATTAGAAACGGCAGACACTATGGCAGGGCAGAAGTGAGAAGTGGAATAAAAAACAGGAGACTATTTGAAAATCTTCATTAAAAAACATTTTATTCTCCACATGCAGAATGAACAGTTTCCCACAAATCTGATATAGAGGGTGGCGCTGACTGGCGTAGAGCCTCGTCACTCTTCAGGTAGATTGTCTACACCCTAAGGGCTGGGTCCACTCAAACTGTCCACCTTTGCACACACAACACACACCGAGGAATCCCAATCATCCTTCCTAACGCCTGGCTTTCATCTTTTTTTTCCTATGAATGGTTAATCATGAACTGCTAAACAATTAAAAAAAAAAACTAAACCTAAATATTAAAGAAAGTGGCCAAGATAAACACAAAGGAGAATGATTTCGGAAAAGTAAGATATACTTCCAGCAGGAGAAAAGAAACCTTAAAATAGTCTCTAGTTGGTGTTCAGATACCAGAACAAAAAAGGTTTTGAAAATTAATAATGAGATTGTCACAAGGAAAAAGGAATTAAAAGAAGCTGTTTATAAAAAGTAAAGGGATGAGAAAAAATATGAGACAAAAGTCCAACTAATATCAGTTCCAAAAAGAGAGAACAGAGCATGGAGGAGAATAAAGGCTGCAAAAAAATAGAAGACAAATTCCCAGGGTGGAAAAGTCACTGCACGTTAACAATATGAATGGAAAAAGAAACCATGAAGACACAAAACTGCTAGACAATTTCAATACACCAAAGGCAAAGAGAAGATCCTAAAAGCTTCCAGAAAGGAAAAATCAGGTCCCAATAGGAAACAGAATAGTAGCAGACTTCTCATCAGCAGGATTGAATGTTTGAAGACAGGGGAGAATACCTCCAGTGTTGTGGGGATAACTATGTGGAGCCTGCAATTCTACATACAGGCAACCCATCAATCAAGTGTAAAGGCAGTAAACAATGTTTTCAACATTTGGAAGAACTTGGAAAATTTACCACTGGTATATCCTTCCTTAGAAAAACTAAGTCGGCCAAGGAAGAGGAGGAAATAAGTCTTTTGCAGACCAGTGAGGAAAGTGCCCAGATAAGCAGCTCTCTTGGGAAAGCTTAAAGAGAAACTTGGAGCAAGAGGACGCGGGTCTGGGAATGAGGATTCCAAGAGTGAACACCAAATATAGGAGAAAACAAGAGCAACAACAAAGAAGGAACCTGAGCAAATGCAGAGCGTAATTTAAAACATAAAAAACTAAGCGGATAAAGGAATCTGGTTAAAAGGAGAACCATTTGCCTTTGAAGGCAGGAACATTCTCCATCAAGTGGAACGCTGGCCATGATACTGGACCCATAGACCAGGACACAGAATGTAAGCCCACCACTTGTCTCTCGTGAATAATAACTGTGTTGTTGTAAGTTGCAGAAGTGATGCACAGAGCAAATGAAAGTGCAAATGAATGGCTCCCAAAGGAGCCATTCTCACTGTCCTAGCAGAGTGTAGAGCTGGGAACAGTTTACCAGCCCCAGACTTTTCTGCCTCCTCCCTCCTGAAGACACTGGGAGCTGGGGCAGAACCAGCAGAGGATGCTTACCTTTACTGCAAACGCTGCTTTCTATTTCGTCTTTCATCCATACACACAGTTACATAGACACATAGGTAGCTTTAAGTCTTGTGGCAATATTTACCTCTTAACTAGATTCATAATAGATGATTAAAAATAAAATGGCATACCGTGATCATTTATTGCCATTTATTGATAATTTTATCACTTTTATTCATTCAGGTTGTACTAATAAGAATGAACATTTTTCCAAATTTTCCACATGCTTGTTAGCATATAAACTGCCTGTGTTTTGTGTATTTAACAATTGAATTAATTGTACTTTTGTACTGTTTTTACTTGATTTAACTCTTTGATATAAATCATTTCGTATTGTTATGGCCATATTGGCTAATGTTCTCTGTTGTCACAAAGATGGTTTTTCACTTTTACAAAATCTAGTTTGATATTTTCTTCCTTTGCAATTCTTCTGTTGTGTTAGCCCAGAAAGTGCTTTGATAAAAATTCACTTTTATTTTCATCGACCATTTATATGGTTGAACATATTACAATTTACTCCTTGATCCCTCAGAATTTATCCCGATGCATGACAAGAGACAGAGGTCTACACTGATTTTTTTTCTCATAGCTAACAATCTCAACATGATTTACTGGATAATCCTTCATTTCTCCACTAACCTTCCAAGAGGAGCTTGTGTGTTCTCTGTAGTTAAACGGCGGTCCTGATCTCAGATTGCACCATGTATTTGTTACGCAGACCAGTTCGCCAAGACTCCCTGAGACTCAGTGCCCCCATCAACAAACCGAGGATACAGTAGTTCCTCCTTCACTGAGTTATTTGGGGAATTAATGAGATAATCTATTTAAATTACTCTGCACAGTGCCTGCCATATAACTGCTTATGAGGTACTAACAACATGATAATTACTAATCCTTACTAATAACTGATCATTGCCTTCATCGTTACTTATTTATCAAACATATAAAATCTTTGAGGGGCCATCAACTTCATACAAAGCTAGTAAGAAAATTATATTCTGTTCCTATAGAGGTGCAAATACAAACGTGCACTTATTTGCTAATTCATCATGTCAACTACATTATGTCACTCAAGGTCCCTGCGTCTTTTTGAGCGGCTTTCACACAGGCTGTCTAACGGTGTGCCTCTCATTGCTCTTGTTTGTGTAAATGTCCTGATTCCGTGTAGGTCGTGGCACGTCAGGGGCAGCAATGGAGACTGAGCGATGGTGAGGGGTGGGCCCTGAGGGGGACCATCGGGGCCTCAATCCTTGCTCGCCCACATTCTTGCTGTGCGACCTAAGACAAATTATATCATCTCTGTGTCTCATTCATAAAACAGGGAAAACAGTGATAATGATCCCGCAGGCTCGAGGTCAGGATTACACGAGAGGGTACATGTAACTGTTTGCACATAGGTTAACAACGTATAAAAACTCACTGCAGGGGCTGGCTAGCTGATGTGTTGAAAATAAAAGGCAGAGAATCAATTGTGGAATGTCTGTGAACTGAATTCTCATATTGTTATTTTTCTCTCTTTAGGCTCATTTTTGCTAGGTAGGTGTGCCCATCCCTTAGGTTATCTCTGTGTGTCATCTCATTGGAGGTGCATCTCCTCTTACATATAGCACAGGACTGAACTGTGTTTTATATCCAGTCTGAGAATCTTGTGTTTAGTAGCATCCGAACACGCCCCCATCTTGTTACCCACGTCCTGTCTCACAGGACAAGATGCTCCCCCAGTCCCCTGTGCTCTGGATCCCACCTTCTCCAGGTGGGACTTCACTCCAACGCTGACCCGCACTCTCCTCTTCAACCCTGCCCTCTCTGTGGCTCCTCCTGTCCCAGTGCCTCCCCACTGAAGCACAGAAAACAATCACGACTTTCCTCCCAGTAGGAACAAGGCTCCTCTGAGCTAGTCCCTCTGTCACTTTCTCCTCTGTCCTCTTCAAGGTCAACCTACCTGTTGAAGTTGATGCCTCTCCCCTTTCTCACCCTGCTTCTTTCTCACCTCGTTGAAATCTGACTCCAGTCCCCGCAGTTATATTTAATTATCTCTCACAGACGTTAGTTTCCTTCCAAAGTCCTATCTCCCTAGAGGGACACTTCCAGCCCTGCTCTGACTGAGCGCTTTCGAGAACTTAGAATTCATGGCTACTCATCTTTTTGGTTTCTGGATTTCAGTGACAATATCCTGTTCTGGTCTTCTTCCTACTTGCATCATCTCCTCCCATTTTCCTTGATAAAATCTTCCCTCTTGACCTCCTTAATAACGTTGATGTCATACTGAACTTGCTTCTTGCTCCCCTGCATTTCTTACTCCAACAGGTCCCACGAGAAATGTAAAAGGGTCTCCATATATTCTGATCACCACCCCTTATGAAAAAATATTTTTGAGGCTTATACAATAAATAAATATTTGTTTAATAAATTATATTCATGCCTACTAGATTAACACAGTATTTGCATTATAAGACGTGCAAAATAGAAATTAAAATGAATTATATAAAATATAAATAGAATTTTATTTTGTACCTGAATAGATTACCTTTTACTATAAGTTTCTGACCCAAAAGTCATAATCTCTAGCTCAGATACCTTGTAAAATATCCAAATCCAGACACCCTCGTATCTGCTAGGTGGCCACTTGAATGTCACACAGGAACCTCAAACTTAAAGCATACAAAACAGAAGGGATACACTTCCCACAAAAGCCGCTCTCGTCCTGTATCGTTTGTCCCAGTTAACAGTACCACCATCCACACCAAACCAAACCTCTTCTCCCAGAGTGAGTCCAGCCTACCCTCTCCCCAGCCCCTCATCTGATCTCCTCAATCCGGATTCCTGAATATCCTGGCTCCAGCTTCCTCCCCCGCTGTTCCGCCTCATTTAGGCCATCTCTTTCTACTGGGATTTCTGGAACTGATGTTCCTGCCTCTTTTACTGCCCATGCAATAAATCCTGCATACCATTTCCACACCTTCCAAAATTTAAATTTGACAAAATCACTCCTGTATTCAAGAGAGAATTCTAACTCTCTTGTTCAGCACACTGTGGTTCTTTCCCATCCTTCCACCTTCATCAACAGCTTCTTCCCACATACGCTCCATATCCAGTTTTCTGAACATTGTGCCGTTCCTAGAATTTGTCCCAGATGTCTAGCTACATGGCTGTCTTTAAAGGTTCACCCATATCCAAATGGATTACACCCATTTTATAACATCTGCATTTTTCAGATCTGATGCAATACTTCAAATACTCATTGATGATATAAACTGTCATATGGCTCCTCTCCCCAAAGAAATGTATTACAAAGAAAACCAACAAAATTATTGTATTTGTTCAATATAATGTTTCTGACATTTGATATCTTATTTTTCTAGTTTTAATGCCCTATCTTCCTAATTTCAATAATAAAATAAAAAAGAATGACCTGTTTATATTCTGTTATCATGCAGGGGTGTCAAGCACTAAGATATCCCATACAACTTCAGTGCGGAAGTTAGACCCATGCACATAATTGTTGTGTAAGGCCTGTAGTACATTTATACTTGCCCCTAAAGTGAATTATTGGAGAAAGGGCATAAAAAATGTTTTATGCTGAAGTATTCTAAAATTGTATGGTCTGAAATATTGACTAAACCAACATACTTGACAATACATGTGTAATTATTTATGGTAAAAAATAGTTTATTCTGGTTTGTAATTTTCATCCAGCACCACACTACAGCCCAGGAACGGGTGTAGACGGATCTTTCCGAGTCTTTGTCCAAATGCTAAGCTGCACATGTTCAGGGTGAGACTCTGGGAGGCCTGGCAGAGAACAGTAATTGGGGTCATTAAACTGCACAAACAATTCAGAATACGTATTTTTTCAAGTCAAATGGAATTCTCATCAGGATAGACTACAGGCTGGCCATTAAAAAAAATTCTCAAAACATTTAAAGGATCAGGATCACACAGAGTATGTTCTCTGAGCAAAACACAATACAAATTAGAAAACAATAACCAAAAAATCTAGAAATAGCCTAATTTTGGAAATTCAGCAATGCATACCTAAACATGGTCACAGAAGAAATCACAAGAGAAATTAAAATGTGCTTTGATGTGCATGATAATAAAAATACAATCTATCAAAATTTGTGAGATGCAACTTAAGCACTTCTTGGGGAGAAAATTATAGAATTAAACACTCCGTTGCAAAAGAAGCAATTATAAAATCAACAATCTAAGTTTGCACCTTAAAAAGAACAAAATTAATTAACAAAAATAATGAAATATAAAACAACAAAACAATAGACATTGGAAATCAATGAAATATAAAATTTAAAGAATAATACACCCAGAGGACACAACTGAAATCAGACATTGGCTCTTTGGGGGTGTAATACAATTAAGGAACATCCCCCTTGACTCATGAAGAAAAACAACAGAAAATAGAATTACCCTAGATTCACTGAAACGATGAATAAGAAAATATTATGAACGCCTGTATGCCAATAAATCAATTAATGTGGATTAAATAGAGAAATTCCTTAAAAAATTAAAATTACCAAAATTAACACAAGAAGAAATAGAAAACCTGAATAGTTCAATAAATAATAAAGAAGTTAAATTCATAATTGAAAGATAACATACAGTGAAAGGTCAGAACTAGATATGTTTACCGGAAAATTCTTCTAAACATATTTAAAGACAAAATGATGCAAATCTTACTTGAATTTTTTACTAAAAATGTGGAAGAAGAACCACTAACATTTCCGAACTCATTTGACCAGGTCAGCTTAGCCCTAAACTCCTGATACAGGAAACTCTGCTATAAGAAAATTAAATTAAATTAAAACCAATACCCCTCAAAAACATAGAAGCAAAAATCTTTAAAAAAAATTAGTAAACCTCCAGAAAACCTACCATTAAGAGTACACCTAATGGTGAAAACTGAATGCTTTCTCCCCAAGATCAGAGAGAAAGCAAGGATGTCCACTCTCAACACCACTATTAACCATTGTACTGGAGATCAAAACAAACAAAATGAGGCAACGAAAAGAAATAAAACATAACCTTTGGAAAAGAAAAAGAAAATCTATTCTTATTTACAAAGGTCGTGATAGTATATATACGAAATCCTAAAGAATCTACAGAACATTACTGGAACTGATAGGTGAATTTAGCATATAGCAGTATACAAAGTCAATATACAAAAACCAATTTTATTTTCATATCCTAGCAGCACACAAGAGGAGAGCTAATTTTTTTTAAATGCCATTTATAAAAACATAAAAAACTAAAACATTTAAGGATAAACTTAAGACATTATGTGTAAGATCTCTACCTTAAATTTATAAACCGTTGTTGAAAAATATTTATGAAGACCGCTGTGGACTGGACTGTGTCCCCAGCCCCCACATTCGTGTGTTGAAGTTCTAACCCCAACATGACGTGGGAAACCGGGCCTATAAGGAGATAATTAAGGTCAAATGAGGTCATAGGGGTGGGGCCCTGATCCAACAGGATTAGGATTAGTGTCTTTATAAGAAAAGAGTGCTCCCCCTCACTCCCTCTGGAGGCAGAGAGGGAAGACCACGTGGGGACCAGCGAGAAAGAGACCACCAGAGGCAGAAGGAGAGCTCTCACAGGAGCTGCCCCTGCTGGCACCTTAGCCTTGGACTCCAGCCTCCAGGACTGTGGGGCGATAATTCTGTTGTGTAAGCCATTCGGTCTGTGGTATTTTGTTGTGACAGCTCAAGCAGATGAACACAAAGACCAAGTAAATGGAGACATTTATCATTTCATGATTGGAAAATTCAGTATTGTTAATATGCCATTTCTCCCAAATGAGAGGCACCAGTGTGAGCCCAGGGGTCACAAGAGAGAAGATTGGGTATTTTTCCCTCTGTGTCACAGGCGGTTCCCTGGGGTGGCCTCCTCAGCACACCGCTCTCACAGAGCCCTGGTGACACCATTTCTCCCCCTCACACCTCCAGACCTACATGTGCTCATGGCTCCCAGCTTCAAACCAGCTCAGTCCCTGACTGGACTAGAGCAATCTGCCTCCTCCGTTACTTCCTGGAAGAAGCAACAGTACTTGTTTTTGATGGACGGTAACATCATAAAAGCCTCAAATTATATCTATCATTTTTCCTGAAAATTCCAAGGCATCCACACAAAAATTACTACATATACCAGGAGGCAAAACCACATGAAGAGAGAGACAGAGACAGAGACAGAGAGGGATGGCGAGCAAGAGACAGGAGGGGAGGGAGAGAGAAACACATGAGGGAAACAGACCCACAGGAGACCCAGATGCTAGAGATAAAGACAACTATTTCAATATGTTGTTGAATATGTTCAACAAGTTAGATGACAAGATGAAGAATTTAAAGAGACCCAGAAACTATACTAAAAAATCAAATAAAAATTCTAGAACTGAAAAAGAAATGAACTGAAGTAATTAAGAACTCAGTAGATCCTGGGACCAGACTGGTGGTTGAATTCACACGCTTCCCTTCGGAGGCACAGGGTTCACGGGTTCAGATTCCAGGCACTGACATATGCACCACTTATCAAGCCATGCTGTGGCAGGCATCCCACATATAAAACAGAGGAAGATGGGCACAGATGTTAGCTCAGGGTCACTCTTCATCAGCAAAAAAGAAGAGGATTGGTCAAGGATGTTAGCTCAGGGCTAATTTTCCTCCAAAAAAAAAAAGGGAACTCAGTAGATCAGTATACTTTCAAATTAGATAAAACAGAAGATAGGATTAGTGAACTGAAATTAGGATAAAATGTGCAGGCTGAAGTAGGGAAAGGAAAAGGTTCTGAAATACAAAATAGGGATGATCATAAGAGAGATATGAAAAGATTTAGCACATGTGTGACTGGAGTCCTAGACGGAGGGAACAGAATCCGGAACATAAGCAGTGCTTGGGGCCGTGGTTGTGTCTCTCTGTATTCATGCGTTGAAGCCTAACTCGGGATGTAAAGGTATTTGCAGGTGGGTCTTTGGGAGCTGATTAGACATAGATGAGGTCAGGAGGGCGAGGCTCCCGTGATGGGATTCAGCGTCCTGCTAGGAAGTGGAAGAGACCAGAGCTCTCTCTCCCCCAGGGTCTGAAGATGCACTGAGAAGGCGGCTGTCTACAAGCAGAAAGCGGGCTGCACCCAGAATAGCACCAAGAGCTTGAACTCCCAGGCTCCAGAACTGTGAGAAATCAATGTCTGAGGCTTAAGACGCCCACTCAGTGGAATTTTGTTGTGGCAGCCCACAAAGAAAGACATCATGCCACAGACCCACGAACCCTGCAAACCCTACGCGGAACAGACACAAAGAAAACAGCACCCAGGCACAACCTCATAAAGCTACTGAAAACCAGATACAAACTGTTTCAAGCAGCCAGAGAAAAAAAGACACATTATTTTCAAAGGAGTAACTATAAGATTAATAACTGACTTCTCAACAGCAAACTTAGAAGATGGTACAATTATATTTCGAAATATAAAGGAAAATAAATGCCAAGTGGAATTCTATAATAGTGAAAAATATCCTTTGAAAATAAAAGCATTTTGATTCTAAGAAAAACTGAACGTGTTACCAATTGAACCACAGTAAAGGAAACACTAAGGAGAGATTTTAGCATAAGGAAATGATTCCAGATGGAAACAAAGCAACAGGAAAGAATGGAGAGCAACAACTGGTAAATCTAAGTGAATTGATGGAAAACAAAAATAATTTAAAATAAATATCTTACACAATAAATCACAATAATAACATAAAATGTTGGTGGGGATAAATTGCGTTAATGTGGTACAAGCTTCTTGTATTTTCCAAGAAGTGGTAAATATATTAACAAGATTAAGCATTAATAATATAAGATTTTGTGGATGACAAATAGAAGAATAGCAAAAGAATGGATTACTAAGAAGCTAAGGAAAGACAGGATGCTGAATACAATTAGTTCAAAAGTAGCAATAAGGGGGGAAATAGAAAATATACAGGAAAATGGCAAATTTAAATACAGTGTCACTACATAGGACTAAACAAATTAATGTTCCAATTAAAAGAAAAAATCATCAGATTGGCTTTTGTAAACAACATAACCCAACTATTTTCTAGTTAGAAGAGACAGTTCTTGAATATACGGGTACAGAGAGATTAAATGAAGAGAAAGTAAAAGAAATACAAGCAAACACCAACTAGAAGAAAGCTAGTGCAGTTATAATAACACCAAATTGGCCTCGATGCAAGAGACCTCACCAGAGACAAAAAAGGAGCATTTCACTACAATAAAAGACTAATCCCTCCAAAGACACTAAACTCTGATTTAAATGCAATAACAACACAGTCTCAACACACATAAAGTAGAACCTGGCAAAAAGAAAAATGGGCAAATCACAAGTACGATGGGAGACACAAATGCATCTCTAAGTGACTGACAGGACATGCAGAGTGAAAATCGGTGAGGAAGCAGAAGAGCTGAACCCCACACGGCCTCAGCCATGCACATCAGCAGAACAGTGCTCAGCACCGCAGAGTAAGAGATGAGTGAACGTGCGATTCGGGAAAACACTCCGTGTATCCGATGCAAGGCCTCCAACACACACACCCACCCACCCACACACACACAGAATCCCACCCAGTTCTCCTGGAAGTGCATAAGGTGATTCTAAATTTACTGTGGGAATGCTAAAGGCCAAGAAGATGCAAGACCATCTTGAAGAAGAAAAATTTCAGAGACTACACACACACAAATGGTTTTACTCCATTTTCCCGAATACAGTCAGGCACACGGCTTTCGTAAGGCATCAGTGGTATTAGGCCAATCGCACAGTTATTTCTCGATTATTTGGGCAGATGATTCTTATCTATTCTAAGAAAAGATCAGTCTAAGATACTCTTTGTGTAAGCCCTGACTGTTGTGATTTCTTTTTTTGTATTCAAGCGCCTGACTTCAGCTTTGATTGCCATGCCATCCTCTTCAAAGAGCGCAAGCTCCCAGAATCACGTTGCCAGCCACAGTAGAGAAAAGCACAAGGCCACCTCCGCCTTGAGGCTCCTTTGCTGTAAAGATCTTGGTTGATTTTGATAACTGACCATTTGAACAGCTCATTTTTTCTCTTTCCACACTTTTAATTTCTGCTCTTATGTTTTAAATTCACCAATTAAGAGTGAGTCCCAGAAACCCTAGGCCCCCATCCTTGACCCGAGTGAAAGGAGAACCCCAGCCTGTGCATGATCTCTCTTCTCTTGCTCTGTCTCTCTCTCCACCCATGACCTCACTCTTTGGCCCCAGGTGTGCCATGTAATTTGCAAAAACTGTAAGTAAGAAATCTCTTTCTCAAAGTTTCCTGATGGTTATTGCTGAGGGTGTCTTGCAATTATAATAAAAACCACAAGGGCCAGTCCAGCCACGACACTGGCTATCAAGAGGCTGAGACCAGCACACAACAACATCTGTAAAAGATCCACGACTATATGTCTTGGATTCTCTGGTAGTCTTATAATCATATAATTTAATTATTTCAATAAATGTAGAATAATATAATTTTAATGACACGTAGTGAAAGATTATGCATTTGTAAGAATTTTCACATTAACCAGTTAACCGGTTTCTTCTTCCTCTGTTAACTTGTCATAGCATGTTTTTGGTGCATTTTTGCATTCATATTAACCTCTAGCTTCTTGCTGCTGTTGCTACCATCTGTATTAAACTGTGGCTTCTTGAAACATGGGTCTTTCTCTTTCCTTTCATCCTATAGAGCAACCATCATGTGCTCTAGGCATGATTGATGCTCAATGAATTCCTGGGGAATGGTTTGTTTTCTTTGCATTGGACACCCATACAATCAACACATCCATCCACTGGTCAGTCGTCAGTAGACCTGACAATATACCGCTCCTTAGTACAGCCAAAAACCTACAGCAGAAGAAAAGGGGGAAGATTCTGCTTCTCGTAAAATGTACAACTCTTTCCATCTGTAATTATTCTCCTAGCTTGCAAATTTATAGCCGCCTCATATATATATATATATATATATATATATCTTTTTCTTTTTTGTTTCTATCCAGGAATCAAGCAGTCTGCCAAGCAGAGATAATTCATCTGAAAAGCAGGAAAGATATTATGGAGCAGCATAATCACTTGCATATTTAAGCATGTAATTAATTCTGTGCTTTCGTTAGGTGAGAATTATGTTCTCAACAGTGTCTCCTCCTGCATCTTTTATACCTGGTGGGCAGACAAATAAATTCTGTCCTTTGTGCTTTGTAGGTTTCAAAATTTGAACATTTTAAAATTAAAAAATGTTTTTGCAGCATTACCACCACTTTTACAAGCAAACACGTAAATGCATCTGTTTGTTATACTCATCAGATTTTCCAAAATCAGGCGTTTAAGGAGACAGCATCACAGGTTGGCAGGCCCCATCTAGGATCCTCAGTAACGCTGCACCAAAATCATCATTACATCCAATTAGACAATTGGTCCACCTGAAGGGCTGCGTCCGAGAGCCCCTCCTCGGAATCTCTGCTAATCTTCCTCTGGAACGTTCTCCCTCGGTGCAGCAAATACACAAACCCAATTTTGTTTGACTGCAGGTGTGTTACGCTGGTTTATCTAATTGGTGATATAATATAATATTGTAGGTTTTGGTTTTGTTACATAATTTATTCTAATGAATATATAAAATATTTATTTCAGTATTTTTGGAGCTAATAGAGATTAGAAAGTAGTCATGTAAAATTTTCATTTATTTTTTAAATATATTTGTTATGAGAATTATATGCTGTTGTAGTTCTTGCAAACTTAGGGATTTATTAAATTCTTGGGATATAGTTCTTTCAAAGGTCAAGGGTCAGTTCGATCCTGAGGAGAAATGTCCCCACCGGCTGCTTTGGAAAGCAACATACATCCTGATCCCGGTCTAGAATTTAAAGGTAAAAAAAAATCAATGAGTGGCTGGCCCCGTGGCCGAGTGGTTAAGTTCGCGCGCTCCACTGCAGGCGGCCCAGTGTTTTGTTGGTTCGAATCCTGGGCGCGGACATGGCACCGCTCATCAAACCACGCTGAGGCAGCGTCCCACATGCCACAACTAGAAGGACCCACAACGAAGAATATACAACTATGTACCGGGGAGCTTTGGGGAGAAAAAGGAAAAAAATAAAATCTTTAAAAAAATAAAAAAAAAAATCACTGAGTCCAACTCCATTATTTTGCAAGTGAGTAAACTGACTCAGAGAGGTCATGGATTGCCCAAGGTTTCACAACACAATTACTTAGGAGTCTGTTCTTTTTGTCGGGGGGATATAAGTTCCCTGCCTCCTAACTTAAGGTCCCACTAGTGCCAGTATCTCCATGAATGCTGTGATAACAACAAAACACACACTGACAAGCACGGCATGCTCACACACGTGCTCACACACGCTGCACACACCGCACAAGAACTTTAGGAATATCTGCTGCGTAAGTCCAAAGTCGGCGATACTAGTGGGAACAGACCCACATAAACACAGGAAAGTGTGGAGAAAAGCACACAGCAGGTTTAGTGGAGAGAGCACAGCACGGCAGCAAAGAACCAGCTCTGTCACTTGTCAGCTGTGATCCGGGGTGCACCTCCAGCCTCTCTGTGCCTCAGTTTCCTTGTATGTAAGACAGGCATTCTCATGGTGCCTCCCTCATAGTTTTGTTGTCAGGGTTAAACGAATTACCAACTGCGAAGTCCTTGGAATAATGTCTGGCATGTAGCAAGTGCTATACAAACGTTTGGTGAGCAAATGAAATACGGAGATTAAAAGCAAGCATTTCCCATCCAACTCATGCTATCCTTCCTTAAATAAAAAGTCCAGTCTCACATGTAATGGCTTATCGTTGGAGGAGAGAGAGGGGGAAAGAGAGATAGAGAGAAAGTGCTCTTCTTGGCTACACAGAAGGGAGAACTAGAGACAATAAGCTCATATTGCAGTGGCAAGGATTAGCAGCTGATACAGGAAGAATTTATGACGGTAAGAGATGCCAATCATAGCTCAGATGATCAACATGATGTGTTCTTCTCCCCATACAGAGTGTTTTCAGCAGACTAATCTGAGCAGGATGTGATGAAGGCGCTCAGAGAAAATCAGAAAACCTCTTAAAACCCCTTCTTCGTAATTTTTAAACTCTCATATGATGTCTTTCAACTTTTATCCTGATTCAGCTGGTTACTTTTTCCATTAAAATAGAATATATGTCTTTCTAACGTAAAGTGCCTTCCGAAATCAAATGATTTTCAATGGCATGTACGACTCCCACTAAAGTCCACTTGAACCCAGTAGAGCAGTAATTATGGCTGCCATTACAGGTCCTGAAGGAGAAAGAGCAGAAAGGGCTTCAAAGGGCAACATGTGATCTGGAGCCGTTGGCCCTTCACCTCAGAGCAGATGCCCTTAATTTGAAGATAAAATCCTGAGTGGAAACCTAAGAAATGGGACAGAAAGGGAAACAAACAGTCAGACTGAGGGAAGGAAGACCCGTGCACTTGATGAGCCAATGAGAAGAGCAGACTTCTGTCTGTTGACTTCAGTGCCCCCAAAACCAGGCCAGAGGGTAGACCCCTGCAAGGTGGACAACCCCACTGTGCCAGCTCGAGAGATTTCTACACAGTAGCAAGCATTTACGATTAATGAGGGCACGGAGGTCAAATATCCTGCAATATTTTTACTCACACACAGGGGGAAAAGTCTCAGTGCCTCACACTCCAATGTCTTGATTCTCTCCCGTCCTGACACTTTGTGAGGACAGAGGTGCACCCTTGAGTTACAGCCTCACAGTCCTGCTCCTCACAGGAAAGAGGCAGCAGACTTGCACTCCTCCTGGTTTATTCTCTGACAGAATGCATCTTAGCTACTTCTCTGAAATTCAGGACCATCGATGCATTGGTGAGAAGTCATTCTGAGTTACAAACCTTTGTAAAAACACATACGGCTTTAAAGTAGACTGTATTATTACTAACCCTTACTAGATGGATAAGGAATAGTTGTAGTTTTTGTTGTTGCGGTATCTTAAACAGGCATGGATAACGATTTGCTGCCTCAGAACATCTGCCTGCATCGCCTGTGCAGTGGACAATATTAGACCGTCATGAATTTGTCCCCAGAGAACTGTGCCCCAGAACACGCCGACTTTTAGTTAAATCAGACTTTCTCTTTCTTCACTTTTCCTCATCTTTTCATCTCACCATTTTCAGGATCCATACGTGATCCGTTAATTGCCAAAAGCTACGGATTGTTCAGAGTTTTCATTCAAGTAACAGGGTCTTACCCAGTAATGTGTCATTTGTCTTTGAAATATACTTCTGGCAGAAAAGATGTAGAAGTGTGATAATTACAAAGAGGCATTTACTGCGATGGGAAATTAGTTAGGTCCCTTTGCCATAGTCTGGAGCCATCCTCTGCTCAAACTGGGGTTTGATCTTTAAGGCGGCAAAAGAACATCAGCTGAGCATCTAAACAGCATCACAGCAGGAGGACCAAGCCCCGTGTGCACCACCAGAGTCTCAACTTACCACTTTTCTCTCCCTGCCCTCAGAGTCATAACCAAGACCACAGAAGCTGGGGAATTCTGGACACATTTCCACACTCCATTGTTGGCAGCCTCCTGGCGCCATCTCTCCACTGAGATTTCCTCCTCTCTAAAACTGGCCACTCTTCTCCAGTGCCAGGGCCACATCGTGGAGACTTTGTCAACCAAGTATTTTGCTTCTGAGTCCATTTATGATGCCAGTTACCATGAACCAATTAAAACTGATTACTTTTTCCCCAAAACTACGCAGTTAAGCAGTTTCCTACTTTGATGCCCTATTAATTGAAACAGAAACAGAACCAATTCTATATCCCAGTTCTCTCAAATGTCTTCCTTCCTCCAAGAAGCCACTGCCAACCACAAACCTAAAAAGAAAGTCTGCTCCTACTCTTGAGGTAAACACCATACTCAAGAGTGCATTATGATCAGCCTATGTGTCAGAAATCAAAACAGCTTTTGATTAAAAAAACAAATGAAGGAAACCATAGACACAGTCACCCTTTACACTGTATTCTGGACATAAGTTTACCCACTACACACCAACCTATCACGACTAACGTAACAGTCGCACCAAAGCACGTGACAAAAGAACTTGCTTAATAAAGTTGTACCATGGGGAAAGCTGGTTGCATAAATTCTCCCACTTCTAATAAATTAGTGCCGGCCTAGATCTCACCACATACTTCATGCACTTTTGATGTTTGATCCCCTCCCTAACTCCGTAGGTATTATTGCTGGTGATGATGTTTACCAAAAATGTCATCTATTTTCAAGGATTTATAAAGTTCTTGCAAAACGTTCTCCTGCTGTTTATTTCACACCTGCTGACATAATCCTTTTATGACGCTCTGTTTAGTTACCTTGGAAGTGATATTATAACACAGCAGAACCACCTGTCACTGCAAGGTCATTCCTGCTTAATTTTAGGTGGAGTTAACCTCATTTCTGTATACATAACGGAAAAATGTTATTTGACATGGCTTTCATGCTGGGAAAACTCTGCAGCCACCATAAAAAACTCTGTTTTCCTCATGATTGTATACAATCTGGGGGTAAGTTCTGATAGATTTTAGAAATAAATACAAATGATTATCTACCTTTGTCAGGAAGTGGAAATACATCTTAGACAAGGAATTTACTGCCCAACCTGTTAAAATACTTACTGATTATGTTTAATGCTCTACTACTTTCTGTCAGAATATCACTTTAAATTCATAACAAAATGTCCCATATTTTGTTCCAGAAAGTAAAGAACTTGCATCCTTTTAAAATGGTGCCGTGGGGAAACCAGTCTTCCGAGGAGGCACACCGGACCTCGTGCTTTCTGAAACGCAGGGAGTCAACTCTCCTTCGAGGTTTAACTTTCCTCCTCCGTAAACTGAGGACAATAATACTTAACTCGAAATTTTTTTTTTTTTTCTGGCTGAATGAGATAATTAAAGTGGCGAGCACACTGCTTGATACTTACAGAGAGGTTGAATTAAATGAATTTCCCCTCACACACTCAGTTTACAGACTTTAAAATAGTAATCTCTTATAAGACATCATAAAAAATTTTAAATGCCCCACTAATTAAGGCAAATGCCGAATTTCAGTTTTAACAATTGTTTAAAAAGCATGATATGAAATATTTTATCAAAAGAATACAACTTACAAGTATTTTTATTACCAGAATGTTAGCTCTTGAAGGGCATTTGCAGGGCCCCTAAGTCAATACCCATCCCTTCCCAGGAAAGGAAAGGGCACTTCGGTCACTTGCCCCCAGTGACACGTTTGACTAACGGCTCGGCTGAGGTGAGGACACACACTTTAATCCAGTCTCGTGACGAATCCTTTTTATCACCAGCCTCCTTTATGGCAACTCTACTCTCAGCACGTTAAATTCTGAAAATCATAATTTTAAAATATGACACCAGGAAATTTTTTTCACTATCCTTAAACGCCCACCTGAAAATTTAGACTGTTGGTATTTACTTGTCCACGGGTTATTTAAATTGTGTAGTAAAGTGTAAGTAACATTATAAAGTGTAGAAATGTGAAGAAAAATTAATTAGGACTCTCTTCCTTCCCCCTTCTTTGAAGGAAATCTTTATTCTTTCGAATACTAAGCATATTTGCCACCATTCAACACTACGATTCTTTTGGAAAAATGCGACTTTTTAATTATATCTTTGCTTCAAAATGCAGCCTCCAATTTACCAAGTGTAGCAATAATGGATTCTAAGAACTGTCAGTCAACTGACTTAAATCCTCAGAGATTAGAAGTGTATTTAAACCTTTTGTTGGTAGAGGAATTGGGAAAATTAATGGCATAGAAAGCCCCCCGGAGCCACTGTCTGTTAACTGCACGTTGCCGACCTGCACAGCCAACCTGCGCTGTAGCCCCGCGCAGGGGATGCGGCAGCATTTCACTTACATCGTTCCTGGCATAAATCTCTTAGTCCATATCACTTCTCAGTGAGTCTTTATCCAAACTCCATAACTGTGTTATTCAACGGCTAACTTTATAACTGTTTCAAATAGTTGGTTAAACTCTCTAATAGTGAAAACACTGGCAAGAAATTATTCCTAGAGGATGTGCAGAAGGTTCTATCAAAATATTGTTGGCAATATTGGAATTCACACCCACCCCAAAAGATGAGATATGTATAACCTACTGCTCATCAGTTGGGTAAGCTAGTATGCTGTCAAGTTCTTCTGGCATCCCGAGGAAGAAGAGGGAACGTCACCACCCTGAGGAAACCCTTGGGAGGACTATTCACTGAATATCTACTGAAAAGCTTATCTTTTCACCTATATGACAACAGCAAAAGAGCAGTACTTCATATATAAATGTTGCTGCCTCTTAAGGACAGAGATACAAATATGAACCAAGGTAGTCATTTAATCTCCAGTTCCTGAGGATAAGGATGCAACTCGAGACACGGTAACTCCTGCTCGAACACCCCGGGCTGTGAGAGGCCCCCAGTGCTGACACACACACACAGAGGTCTGCGTTCTTGCTGGAGAAATGGTTGCCTTTTCTCATACACCGAAACAAAATACAAATAACCATGGGAAGGGGCTTAAGGCCTTACATTTTAAATAAAGTACTCACACCACGTGGAAGCGTTGAACCATAATGTATGGAACGGGGCACCTCCTCTCTCTAACGCTTTGTAACTTCCGCCAGCCAAAGTCACAAATACTCTTTAAAAAATTTAAATGTTCAAAATACCTTAAACCAATTAGACATCTAGATATCCTCCCTCCAGATTGCTCTGTCTCCCTGGACTAACGTGGAAAGGTGAGAGATTTGCATATGATCTGTAATTTTCTAAATAACCTAATAAGACAACATATTACAGAAATACATTATTTTGGAAAAAAACACTAAAATAAAGATTGAAATCCGAAATTTTCCTTTCATACAATATCTGATAACTGTTATAATCTAGTTCACTCATTTCACATTCAGCAAACACTCTTCCATGTCTATTACGCCCCAGGCATCAGCTGGCCTCAGGGAAACCACAAGTCTCCGTTATCCTGAAGCTTATCTTCTGGGGGAAGAAGCAGACAGTGAGAAAAGATGCTGACAGATGCTCCTCAGGTGGTGCTATGAGAAACACGGATGGAGCGAAGGGCCAGGCCAAAGGGCGGGAGGGCAGGGGGCAGCCTCTGCCAGAAGGAGTCGTCAGCAAGGGCAGCTCTAGCGAGGTGCCCACTGACAGAGGCACAAGCTGGGGCAGACTGACGTTGGGAGTGAGAGAGAGCCTTCAGGGAGAGGAAAGGGCAAGCGCAGAGCCTCGCCTGGTGGGTCTGGGAACGGCAAAGAGGCCAGTAGGTAGAGGGGACGCTGCTGAGGGCACAGAATGAAGGGGTGAGGTCACGTCAGGAGAGGGTTGGGGGGGGGTCAGTGTTCATAGGGCCTCGTAGAGCCCCCTCTCTCCTCATGTGCAACCTTCCAACACTATACATATTTGATGAGCCAACGAGAAGAGCAGACTTCTGTCTGTTGACTTCAGTGCCCACAGAACCAGGCCAGAGGGTAGACCCCTGCAAGGTGGACAACCCCACTGTGCCAACTCGAGAGATTTCTACACAGTAGCAAGCATTTACGATTAATGAGGGCACGGAGGTCAAATATCCTGCAATATTTTTACTCATACACATGGGAAAAAGCATATTTAGGAGGCTTTAACATATTCCTAGCTTTCTTAGAGTTTAATTAGAAATGGCTCCCGATTTTATCAAATGCTTATGAAGCATCCATTGATAGGATTATATTTTTCTTCTTTACTTTACTTGTTTGATACACTGATTTACACTGTTCAAGCTGTGACTGTGTCCTCATCTGTCACATGGGGATGATAGTAAGGTTGACGATGATTAAATAAAATTATATGGGTGTACAACACACATGTCCATGTGCACACACGTGCACACCCCTGAGGACACCACTGCAGCAACACCCTGTGCTCGATAAAGATCAGACCAAAACGTCTGCTCCACAGTTGGGGATATTTTCACACGGTACCTTTTACAAATCAACTCTCGTTATGACATCATTGCTGTCACTAAGGCTAATTTAGTCACATTCAGTCGTCATGCTCTTATTTTATCTTCAGGGAGAAATGGGGCCACTTTCCACTCTGCTCAGCAAGGAGGATTCTCACTCCCCTGACGTTTCAGAAGGGAGACTGACGGACTCCTCCTCGCTGGGCACAATCTGTATTATGGACAGATGGAGGGGACTGATCTCTCCACTGAAAGAAAGCAACAGAGTCAAAAAGGTAAACTAAGGACACTGCAGGGTACTGATCAGTGCCTGAGACATCAAACTGATCAATTCCTCTTTCCTTCTTAGAACATCCTCTCCTTTTTCACTTTGTCCTTTCTGAACTGTTAGATTTCTTCAGAATAACGATGTTGAAATTTTCATATTTTGGGGAGTCCCTCAAGGATGTATTTTTTAATATTTTGCCAATTTCCTTGTTTTGAAAAGAAATCTCTGGCCAATCCTTTGACCTATTATACAACTTCCCAAATTGTCTAGGGGACAGAATTTTGCCCTGACAAGATACATGATCTCAGATATGTATTCCAAAATACGTTTAAAGACAAAGTGCTATTTGTGGAAGAATAAATAATGACTAAAATGATAAAAGAACTAGATATAAAATGCACAGTAACAGAATTATGTTGATGTCGCTGTAACAGAATTTACTGGATCAAACTGTACAATATCCCCAAAACACATGTCTCTAAGGAGCTTATCCATCATTATGACCTACTTCCATGATCAGGCTCTACCTTGGTATTTTATTTAAAAAATGGATGTGGAATATACACAGTTTATGCTTAACTGCTGCAGTAAAATTGATAACGTATTGACCTAAAAATAATCAAACCTCACAGCAAAGGAATGAATATGTGAATAAAGTAAAAAGATGCCTTTTTCTGGAAAATAAAGCTGATGTACAAAATAATAAACTCAGAAAAAAAAAACCTGTGAACGGCTTACACCACATAAAAGTAAATGTAATTCAAGCATATTAAATAATGAAGTTTCTGAAATAATCACCTACCCAGAGAATTTGGGCTGACACAAATAATTGGCACACGCTGAGAAGAAAAATAATTTTAAATTCAAAACATCCCATCTTGATGGCTCCTGCAGTGACCCGACAAGGACCCACAGTCTAAGCCATGCAGGAAGGGGATGGGTCTTCGGTCCTGCTGTCCCCTCTGCACTCAAAGCTGGGACGGGTTTGTGCCAGCCTTTCTAGCACTGACCCCCGTGTTCCTCACTCTACTCCAGGAGCCTCAGTGGTCATCTCAGCAATGTCACAAGAAATTACACCAAGTAGGAATAGAAAGAGATTTATGCAAACCCTAAGCAGAAATATCCAGCAATTATATTCTGTCATAAAGAATTACTCCTGCTAGCCATATTTTCCAGTTCTAAAATATGTTTAAACATGACATTTATATTTGTATCACAATTTGGAATTAAATATTTCAAAGATAATATTTTTAGGGCTTTCTGTGAATGCAAACAAAAAACCAGGTTCAAAAGAAAGCACCTTAATACAAACGTTTAAGGATACAAATGTTCTTCCAGAAGCAGTGGTAGGAAGTTACCTGATTGTATACTATAAATTAAACGACAGTAACCACATAGTTGAATAGAGAGTAGATTAGACATTTGCTACAGCCAACTACTTAAGTGCAAGAATTAACTATGCAGTTTTAGCCTTCTAAAATAAAGTTAAAATAAATAACACTTGCAAAAAGTGTTAAAATATCACAAAGGCTTGCAGTAACTTATTATGGAAGAATATTACATTAGCCTATAACATTCTATTTTTACTCAAATGTTTTCTAATGCATTAACCAAAAATCTAAGTGGGGGAAAACACTTTCTTACAGATCCCTGACAAGGCTAAATAAAGACCATCCCAAGTGTTTGTAACAAATATAATCACTCTGTGATTCAACTTGATATTGTATATTTTAATTAACTTATAAAGGATGGCAAAAATACAATGATTATGTATTTGGGTCACATATTTCCAAAAATAAGCTCTTTCTAATAAAAGAGTAAATTGAAAGGACAGATGAATCAGTTTCTAATAACACCATACTTTGTCAATAATGCGTTATCTATCTTATGTAAGACTAAGAACTCTCAGTGCCTATTAAGTATTTGGCTTTCAACCAAACTCATATGCCTACCGAAGACACCAACTGAAGTAGATTATTCCAGTTAATGATAAAGAGCCAGCCAAGAAGTGTGGATGAAGATGCACTGATGAGAGGGGAAACTGGATCAGCTGCAAATCTTCAATGGCCCAGAACACCGAAACCCCTCAGCTCCCATCCTCCACACGCACCATCACCAGAGAGGCTGGTTCAGATTCTGACATGGTTAAGCAGAAAAGCTTGTGGGGAGCCTTTAATTCTTGACAACTAAGCATCTTCCAGAGCTTGTGTGAGAAAGAAGGGACCAAATGTCCCTGTCAGAGCACGCAATCTGCACAGAGCGGAGACAGCCAAGCCAGAGGCCATGGCTCCAGGAGACAGCTCCGGGCAGTAACTAAGTACAGATAGATGACTTTGTTTTAGGAGAGATATGCGCTAAAATGCAAACTTAGAGTTTAGAGTTTCAAACATTTGAATTTCAAAAAACCTTTTTTGAGGAAGAAAAGGTACAGAGAAGCATCATCCATTCATTCAACGTCCATAGGGTGCTGACTCTGTTTGCGCATTGTGGTAAACACAGGGTACAGCGCCAAGAAAAATAAAATATGGTCCATGTCATCCAAGCAATTAGAGCAAAGTGAAGGAATTAAAACTGTCCACAAATAATATATGAGTGAATATTCCCTTTAAAATTTGTTATAAACATTAGAGGCTGTTTATAGCATGAGAATCCGCCTTGGAAGGAATCAATCCCGTGACTGTATTTTACATGTCGGGGCTTTGTGGCAGCTGCTCTGGATTTCCAGCCACGCCCCGTCAAGCACTCCCTGAACTCCGGGCTGTGCCCCCTCCTCCTCACAGCACCAATCTGATGCCTCTCAGAAAATGGACACACGGGGCTCATAGAAAATGAAAGCTTTCTTCTTAGTCTAAAACCAAATTTGGAAAAGAGATCATCTCAAATTTCACAGATGAACCAATCTATGAAAATTTCATTTGAAAGAAAGTAGGACTTTTCTGAGGAATCAGAGCAAATGTCTCTCTAAGAAAGAGCAGTGGTATACAATACAACAGAACTGGGGAAAACTTACTTAAAAAAGAAAGCCCACAATTCATATTCTTAAGGAGTTTTGAGAAAACATTTCTTCCATCGAAACAATATAATCTGATATTAGAAAATTTTGCTTTCAAATGATTCAAAATTCACATGGAAGAAGAACCACATAAGAATAGCTTTGAGACTTTGAAAAATATTAATAATGGAAGGTGGTGAAGAAGATGAGAAAAAATATGAGAAGATAGATACAGGAGATTCAATTACACATTATAGAAAGGAGAGGGCAAAACAGATGGCGAGAAACACTGATCAAGGTGGAAGTCAAGTTACTTAGCTGAAGAAAGATATGCCTTAAATTCAACAGGACACAGAAAAAACTAGGTGACATCAATATGACACTGACAATTGGCCATGTCTAACAATTGTTTTCTTTTACTCTGATGATAAAGTAACTTTAAAGACATCCAAAACAGACCCATCAAAATTGCTCTTCTTTTTAAAGAATAGTTTTGAGGTAGAAACACAAGATGTGTTCATTATATAACTTCTTAATTATTCTATACAGTCCCTATTCTCTTTTTTACACCATATCCTGTAATTCATCTTAATATTTCCAACTTTCACTCTTCACCAAAAACTGAAAATAAAGCTAAGACAGAGAAAAAATAGAGTCATACATATGGCAAAATGAGAGATATTTGCTCGTAATTATCTCACAATAAACGCAGGAGGATAGTCTTTAGTTGTTCAATCTCTAAGAGGAGAGGGACCTCAAAGACAAATAAGAAGAGAACATATTATCCTGCAAAACAGAAACAAAAGGCTGAGTTGGGTGACAGTGTTGAAATGTTTTCTACAATAGATCAGTGGTGATGGTGTGGTCCAAGAAGGATGATTAACAAACAACTGGACAGGGCTGGCAGCAGCAACTGTTAAGGCTGTGTGGAATCTCTGATGTAAACTGCACTGGAATTACAGCCTGTAATCTAGTGCTGGAGAAAGAGATTCCTAATAAACACCAGTCAGTTTTTAGGAAGGATTTTCTGCAGCCACTGATATTAACATTTCATAGACATACAAAACGTCAGAGTTGAAGAGAATCTGTTCGTTATCTCATTTAATTCACCTTTTTCCAACAAATAAGAATTGAGGACCTAGTGTGTCTCAAGCTATGTGCTCAACACTGAGCATTCAAAGGGGGTGTTTATCCTTTCCACACCTGCAAGAAACACAAATCAAAGTGGAATATGTGATAAGGAAGATGTGCAAAAAGGTGCAGGAAGAGCTCTGTGGCCTGAGCCCTGGGGTAGGGCTTCACGCAGCCACGGCATTTGAGCCGCTCTTGGCATTTGGTAAATTGCTCTTCAACAGGTGGAAAAGTTGACCTGGGCTATTTTGGTCATTTTGAAATAAACTAAGCAAAGTATAGAAGTATAAGAGTAAGATGAATCGAGGGAAGTTACCAGCACTGTCAGCCAATAACTTAACCCAAAGTGCACCTGGAGCAGGAGGCTTCTCTGAGAGCCGCCAGCAAACGGCCCTCTGACACCTAACAACAGTCAGGCATCTCCGGCAACCGTAAATTTTAAGGGGAACTAAATATAGATTTAAGAAGATATATTCTTACGACACAAATAAAGTATTTGTAACGAGTAATAAAAATGTTAACCATGTCTAAAAGTAAACAATAACAACAACAAGGAAAACAGCAAAGAATTGGAGTAAAACAAGAAAACCCTGTGGTCACTGATTCCCACACCAGCCTGAGGCCTGACGCACGCCCTCCCTAAGCCCCCGGGAATACTGCCCATCAGATCGCCTACTCCTCGGGATTGCCATGTCCTGTTTAGCTTGTACCAAAGACCCTAATTGTCTAATCTGTGCAGTGAGTGGCACTGCCAGCCTTCTGTGTTTCTATCTAGTTTAAGAGACACAGACATTTTCAAATTACCTAGAAGTGACTGAAGATCCAAAGGCGGAATACTTTCCCCCAGGAAGGTTCCGTCTTCTACTTTTAGCTGTATAATCTGCTGCCACAGCATTTGATTGGTCAATAAAAACACTTGATTGATTTTGATGAAAATTAAATATTTTACAACACAATATTTATAATTCAAATGCACAAAACTATTTTTCCAGTTGAAATGAAGTTTTCAAAATAAAATACTTGCTGTTGAAGTTCATGTATGAAAAGAATCTATTGCATATACATATTATACAACAAAATAAATTGCTCAATGGATAAATTTATTTATTAAATGCCACATAAGCATAAAGAAGAAACTCAGACTTTTTCCTTCCTATGTAGGAAAAACCCAGTTCTTCCTACGGTGTGTTTCCTTCACTGCTCACACAGCACACTTCCCTTCTGACGCTTCTGGTCACCTAACGTATGGGGGGCTTTCCCCACACCAGGCAACTCTCTGTGGCACCAGCTGGGTGTCCTGCAATTAGACCCAATTCTGACACTGTCTACCTGGAGGCAGCATCAGGTCCCACAGCTGAAGGGCTCAGTGTCCCTCAAGACTGCCCCCCACCCCTACACAGACACTTCAGACGCCAGTTGCAAGTCCAGGTTGTCACTGTGCTTCTGACCAACTGCGTGTGGATCAGCTCCAATGTCCCCCTGCTTAGGTTTGACTAATTTGTAGAGCAGCTCACAGAACTCAGGGAAACACTTACTTATGTAAGTTTGTCAGAGGATATGATGAAGGACACAGATGAACAGCCAGATGAAGAGATACACAGGGCGAGGTCTGAGAGGGTCCTGAGCCCACCCGTTTCTGTCCCTGTGGAGCTGGGGTGCGACACCCTCCTGGTGTGCAGACATCTGTCCAGCTGGAAGCTCTCCAGACCCCTCGATTGGGATTCTATGGAGGCCTCCTCCTCTAAGCATGATCAATTATCAACACCATTTCTAGCCCTTCTCCATCTCTGGAGAACAGGGGGTGGGGCTGAGAGTTCCAAGCTTCTAATCATGGCTTGGTCTTTCAGATGATCAGCCCCACCCAGGAGCCACTGGGAGTCACTTCATTAGAACAAAGGAGGCTCCTCATGCTCTTATCACTTAGAATTTACAAGGGTCTCAGGAGCCCTGTGTCAGGCCCAGGGCAGAGACCAATGTATGTATTTCCTATTCTCTCACAGTAAGGCAATATATGCAAATAAGGACTTTTTAAGACCTACTAGGTGCCTAACTTCAAGCTAGGGCTACAATATTTAGGACATATTTAAAAATATTTTTTTAAGTATCTGCCAAACTACTCTTTAAATTTAGAACATATTTTACAAAGTTTTAAAGATATCTCTAAAACAGCTCTAATAAACAGAATAGGAGGAACGGTCACGGTCGATTAGGCTTGTGGCTTGCAAACAAACGGGCCCAAGACACTTCTGGCACAAAAAGGATTGAGTAAGGCTGTTGCAAGAATTACCAGACAGTTGTCATCCTGTACACTAAGAGGGAGCTTTTGAGAATCCAACTTTCTTTAATGTAACATTCTATAAATATTATTAAACACACACACTTTTAATCTGAATCTATTAAATAATAAGCTCAAGGAAAGAACTTTTATATTAAATTAGACAGAAAGTACATTTTGGTACGTATTACTATCAAAATTGCATTTGTTGAAGTGACTGGGAGTTGATTTTTAAAGAAAAAAATTAAATATAAGGCTTCTCATGGGATAAAACTGATGAATGGATAAATGAATAAATGAATTAGCAGGCGACTGGAGGAGTGTTAACAGGGAGTTATGAAGAGTCCATCCACAGGGCACGTCCAGAATAGCAACGTGAGGAGACTGCAGACCCCCTCCCCAGGAAAGCAGCCATGACTAGTGAAAATTACTCTTAAAAAACTGCCATTTAATGTCTCTGGAAATTGTCCAAAGTGCGTATAGCAAATGGAGAAACATTTATTCAAGAAACTCTACTAACCCTCCATAAGAACAGTGAGACTCTGTGGCATTTGAGCTACAACCTGCTCCCTTCCTTCTTCCTTTCCAGCTCAGCAATCTGGAAGTTCTACTCTGGGTGGGCGCAGCCAAGGGCGTGGACTCTGTCAGGCTGCCAGCATCTCCCATCCCCACTTCCGGCTCATGTTACAGAAGCTCTACTCCAGGCAAGCACAGTGAGTGGTTAGGGCATCCTCCACCCATCTCCCAGCTGTAGGATTGAAGCTCTGCCTCAGGTGTGGCAGGCCAAGATTACTGGAACCTAAGTGCCCTTGTCCCAGTGTGCTCACCGGGCAGAGGTTCCACACAGGAAAGACAAGTCAAGAGGTCCAGGAGTTCCTGACCCCATCCAGTGCCACCTCACAGAGCAGGAGAGGCTGTCTGAGAGAAGCAGGCTGCTGCCCTATTCCCAGCCTGGGGAGGAGGCAGGTGATTAGCAGAGAGAGCTCTGTAACTTTCCCCAGGCAACTGGCACAGAGGTGGGAAAGTTGAGCCGTACTGTCCATAAAAAGGGGGATCTTGGTGCTGAGTCACAAGAGGAGGCTAATGACTGCATGACAGAAACAAGTAGAACAACAATGAGCTAGACATCTAGCAGAAAGAACGAGGGAGACGGACAGCAGATAAGAGTCTGAAATCAGCCAGGATCCAAAAACTGGCTCCAACACAAGCAGAGCAGCTAACATCTAACAAGGGAATCAGGAAAAGAGAGACACAGTCAAAGACAGCCTGGTTGAAAACACCACCTTCCACTGGGGAGTAGGCCCAAAGCGGGACTTGTGAGCAGCAACATCAGAGGCTGCATGCTGCCGGACAGGCTTCCCTGAAGGAGTCCAGCCAACTGCTGCACAACAAAGGAGCAAGCAAGCAAGCCAAAACAAGTCCCAGGAGTGGGTCACCATACAGATCTGCTACAACACACTATCTAAAATGGCCAGTATTCAACTGTAAATTAAGAGACATGCAAAGAAACAGCCACATGTACTCATTCACAGAACAGAAAGGAGGCCATGGAGCCTCCCCTGGAGAGGGCCCAGGCGTTGGACCTATGAGACAAAGACGGTACAGGAGCTATTATAAATATGTCCAAAGAACCAAAGGAACCAGGCTCAAAGAATAACGGAAGTTATGACAACAAGGCCTTGTCAAATAGAGAAGACAAATAAAGAAGAATAAACTAGTAAGAAAATAGAATGATTCTGGAGTCAAAAAGTACAATAACCAAAATGAAAACTTTGACAATAGATTTGAGCTAGCAGAAGAAAGAATCAGTGAACTGAAAGATAGATCAATGATGATTATGTAATCTAATAAGAAGAGAGAACAAAGAATGAAGAAAAATGAACAGAGCCGCAGAGAAATGTGGGCCACTATTTGGTGCACCAATGTATGTGTGATATGAGTTGTCATAATAACGAGAGAAAGAAAGAAAGAGAAAAAAAATCAAAGCAATAAGGAATAAAAACTTCCAAAATTTGATGGAAAACGTTAATCTACATATCCAAGAAACTCAACGAACCCAACTGAGAGGAACACACAGAGATCCATACCCAGATGCAAACACATTACAGTAAAATTTGAAACCCACAGGCAAAGAGAAATTCTTGAAAGCCGTCAGAGAAAATAAACTCATCATGTACAAGAGAATCTTAGCAAAGTTGGCAGCAGACTTCTCCTAAAGAACCATGGAGGTCAGAGGCAGTGGGATGATATATCAAAACGCTGAAACCAGGGGGACAACACCCCTCAGCCAAAAACCTTATATCCAGTAAAATGATCTTCTAAACAATGAAGGTGAAAAGAAGACATTAATAGATAAACAAAAGCTGACAGAATTCACTGCTAGAAGATTCACCTTGAAGAAATACTAAAGGAAGTTCTTAAGGCAGAAAGTGACACTAAACAATAATATGAGTTCACATGAAAAACAAAGAACTCTGGTAAAGACAATTATATGGGCAACTATAAAAGTATAATTTCAGGGGCCAGCCGGCCCGGTAGCAAAGCGCTTAAGTTTGTGTGCTCTGCTTTGGCAGCCCGGGGTTTGCCAGTTTGGATCCTGGGCACAAACCTACATACTGCTCATCAAGCCATGCTGTGGCTGCATCCCACATAGAAGACCCAGAATGATTTACAATTAGGATACACAACTATGTACTGGAGCTTAGTGGAGAAAAAAAAAAAGAGGAAGATTGGCAACAGATGTTAGCTTTGGGCCAATCTTCCTCAGCAAAAAGCATACCTTAAAAAAAAAAGTTTAATTTCATATTTCTTCTCTTTTGTTATCTTAAATCACTTTAAAAGTGGTATAAAACAATATTAATATAATAGCATTGTTAAGCCCATAACATATAGAAATCAAATATATTTGACAATAACAGCGCAAAAAAGGTGGGTGGAAGGACTGTTATACTGGAACAAGGAAATGACACCAGATGGTAACATGAATCGGGAAGAAACGAAAAGTAATAAATAATAAATAAGAACATTATGTAACAGATCCTATCAGTGTATAACTGCTCTTATTTCTTCTCTCAGCTTTATTAAAAGGCATAAAATTATATAAACAATGTACACAACAGTGTAGCATTACAACAATGTATTATTGGGTGTGTAACACATATATAGATGTAAAATATATTAAAAATAGCACAAAAAAGGGAGAAGGGGAATAGAGTTATATAGAATTAACATTCATGTCTCTCACTGGAATTAAGGTAGTGTAAATATGAAGTAGATCCTGATAATTTAAGATGTATCTTGAAAACCCTAAGCCACTAAGAAAATAACACAGAAAATATAGTGAAAAAAATCACTGAAGTAATTAAAACATGACCAGAAAATACTCATTTAATGCAAAACAAAGCCGTAAAGGAGAAACAGAGGAAGAAAGAAACTGAGAGAAAAAAATCAAAATGTAAAATAGGAGGCATAAGTACAATCATGTCAATAATAACATGAAATGTAAATGGACTAAAAGGTCAGTCCAGAGCCAGCCCTGATGACCTAGAGGTTAAAGTTCGTTGTGCTCCACTTCAGAAGCCCGGGTCTGGCTCCTGGGCGTGGAACCACACCACTCGTCTGTCAGTAGCCAGGCTGTGGCAGCGGCTCACATAGAACTAGAAAGACGACTAGAATATACAACTAGGTACTGGAGCTTTGGGGAGAAAAAACGAAGGGAAGATTGACAACAGATGTTAGCTCAGGGCAAACCTTTCCCAGAAAAATAAATAAATAAATAAATAAATAAAGAGTATTGGTTGTACAACATAATCATAGTTCTCTATAAAAAAATCAATTAAAAGGCAGAGATTGTCAAGCTGGATTTAGAAAGAAAAAACCAAGACCTAAGTATATGTTGTCTAAATGAGACAGAGTTTAAATTCAAACATAAAAATAGGGCGAAATTAAAAGGAAAAGGATATAGCATGTAAAGAGCAACCATAAGAGAGCCGGAGGGGCCGGCCCCACGGCCGAGAGGTTAAGTTCTCAAGCTCCGCTTTGGCGGCCCGGGGTTTCTGCTCCTCTGCCCACGCTGAGGCGGGTCCCACATGCCACAAGTAGGAGGAGCGACAACTAGAATATACGACTATGTGCTGGGGACTTTGGGGAGAATAAAGAAAAAAAAGACAAAGAAGGAAGATCAGCCACAGGTGTTAGTTCAGGGCCAAGCTTTAAAAAAAAAAGATCACATTTAACAAAAAAGAGAGAGAGAGCTGTGTGGCTTTACTAATATCAGACAAAATAGGCTTTTCTTGTGCCTGACAATACACTCCCCGCTGGGGGAGCAGCAACAGGCAATCTCTCTGCGGGTGGAATCTGTTGGGGGCAGACAGCAGGGATACGGTGAAGGTCGGGGGCAGACGACAGAAAATCCGGTTGTTAGTCTTTGAGTGTCTTATGCGTCTGTCAGCCACCAGAGCTCACATCACTCACGACCGTCTCGTGCACTGAAAGAGGAGCCAATCTTTAAAGTCTGGGCTTGGGTCTCTGTGGTAATTTTGGACCTACAGCTGAGCGGTAAAACTGAGTAGCTAGTACGTTTAAAAATAGTCTTTTCACTTAGTGATAAAAATTTCCCACCTTTTGTGCACCCCAGGGAAAGCTGTCTAGACAGATAGTTATTAGATTTCAAGTTATTTTAAATTTAACGGAGCTCCTGTTTTGATTGATTCACATAGACTAATGAGTACTTACACAATTCTAACATAAGAGAAATAAAGAATCCCCAGAGAAGAAAGAAACTTCTAATACTTTGAATATGCTCGCCTTTTAAGAAAAGTCCATTCTCAAGAAACTGCTAACTTAGAAGCATTTTTATACAAGAATCTAAATCCACACAATCAAAGGGAATCCTTGGAGATATCAAACTAGTGTGATAACTTTGGCTTAAAAACAGCTTTACGAAAACCACAGTGAGACGCCATTCCATTTCACATGCAACACGACGGCTATAATTCAAAAAAAGCAGACAACAAGAAGTACTGATGAGAATGTGGAGAAATTGGAACCCTCAGACAGTGCTCTCCAGCCGCTTGAGAATACAGTTCATCAGCTCCTCACACTGTTAAGCACAGAGCTACCACATGACCCAGCGATTCCACTCCTCGGGATAGAAACAAGAGACCTGACAACTTACATTCACAGAAAACAGAGTTGACGCCGGTTTAGCGGGCAGCTTTGTGAAAGCCATGCGCCAGCAGCCCCTTTCCCTGGACTAGAAGAGGCTGACTTTCCAAACCCAGGTGTGGCTCCACCAGTCCTTCTAGGCTTTTGGATTTCACACTAATCTGTGAGGTTGTAGTTTCCAGAAAGAGACTTGATAAGAGTATTGAACAATGATTTGAGGAGTCAGGGCAGAACAAGATAAACTGGGTATAAACTTCCAATGATTCTTGACCATCAGCAAACACTTCCAGAACAGTAATGCTAAATGCAAGAGATTAAAATTCCATGCCCTTGAAACACAGTATAGCAAATTCCTAAAATAGAAAATTTGGAACTTTCTGAATTATCTCCCACAAAAGTTTTTAAAACTTGATGTTTTACTCTCCTCTAGGACAAGCACAACAAAATGAGAAGAGAAACCCTAAGAAATCTAAGCAACTAAATCGCTTGATGAAAGTTCTCTCCAGACCCTGACTTCTGCTTATCGATACGTTTATCTGTATTCATAAACTTTTCTACTTAGGCCTGTATTATCTTTCTGGGAAAATCTCTAAGACAACATTCTTGCAGAAAAACCCATCATCAATGCATCTAGAAAAAAAGTAAAACAGAACGTGAAAATGAGTGCAGGCAACTCTCAGAGTCGTGTTTTCAAAAGACTGAAGGTTGGAAATTGCGATCCTAGGCTTCATCACACTACGGACTAAACGTGGATAACTTTGAGAATATTTTTTCATAATAAGAATAAATATTTAATGCAATGATAAAAATCATTTTTTAGATGATTATTATTCTACTGGCTTGCTCATCTTTATCTAAGCCTATCGAGAGAAGAAAATACCAAAATCCTTTTGGTATGGAAGAGCAGGGTCTGTGAGAGTCCGTACACTGCTAAGAATCAGTCATGCCACAGGAAGCTCCTGATGATAACGCCAAGTCTGAACTCAGCTGGCGCTGTGCCCTCCCACCCAACCCCACCTTTGATAGCTTTTTCTATAAAAACAGACTTCATCAGCATATCACTTAGCATCGTTTCTAAAAACAAACACCAATGGAAAGCTACGAAGAACCAGTTTAAAAAATGATGACTCTGTAAACATAACACCTCATGAATTATCTTGATATAAAAAATGTAATTTTTTACACATGCTGCAGCTTTCCCATTTTGAAAGAATAAGAAAATGGTAGGGTTCTGTTTTTCAGAGAATTGTTGATATTTATCATAAAATACTCAATTTATAACAGCTGACTTTTTTTGTGTGTGTGACAATAAAAACTAGAAATGTAGCAAGGTCATTTTTAGTTGCTGTATTCATCCTCCCTGAAGAAAATACTGATGAAAATTTGGAAATCCCAAAGGAAGTGAATTTGGAGGGTTCAATTCAGCTGGTTTACAAACAGCAAAGTGTTAATGTTATCAAAGGAGTTACCTAAATTCAATATTCTACCACCAAATAGAGAGCAAAACAAAGACAGAAGCAATTTCAACAGGCTGCAAGGAATTCTGCAGTCCCCCATCTATGTAGGCACAGGAGAGGGCGTTCAACGAAGTAACAATGATAGTTTTACCTCCGTGAGTGCGCACTTGTGTAAGATAATCTCCCATTATAAGCCATCGCATGTGTCAACGGCAAAGTGATTCTTTATGACAGCCATTTTCTTTATAAGCAAGTTTACAATCTTCCAACTGTTATCAGACATGACTTAGGCTAAGGGTGGAGTTTTAAAATAAAATATTGCCTGGCAGCAAAAAAGTGATCATTAATATTTTTTGCTGCACTTGACAAAAGAAAAGGGATATTTATAAGTCAGCAATCCTTTGTCCTCATGTAAACTAGTATTTTAGTCACACTTATTCACCAATCCAACAGACTAAGTAGAATTCATTGCTATTATATTGATCGAGATGGAGATTGCTTTAGAAAAGTTTTACTCACCCTTATTCTTCTTGCTTTCTACTCATACCAACACACACACACACATGCATGTACATCTCTGTAAATTATAATTTCTCTACCAAAAATAAAAGATCTCAGAGGATTAGGGAAAGACCCAGCCACCAGCACTCTGTTTAACACTCAGCTGTTATCTTTATCACCACTAAGATGGAATCTGGTTCAGCTTCCTTGGGCCACAAAGGCAATTCGTTGAACAATAGGCTAAAAAGGTTTTTAATTAAGTTATGACAAAGTACTTAAAAATAAATGTAAATATATGCGTTCTAATAAAAGTGAAGAAAATAATTGAAAGTGGAGGTATTTTACAGGACTTTCCACTCTATTTTCATCCTGGGAACCACAAAACCCACCTGCATGCTCGTTACACAGTCAGCAATCACAACAAGCACACAAGCTCCCCTTACAGGGAGAGATGGCAGAGGGACACGGGTCTGCCAGCCCTGCAAGAGTGGGGACAGTCTTACCACCCAGTCTGCATAACGCCAGCATATTATTTACTCAAACTTTTATTCCTTAAAGATTTAAAATTGTGTACATTCAAATGTAGACCCACCCACAGGAATAATATTCATGGAATCAAATGTGTGATATTCTGGTGATATTTTTCCTAATACAGTACATTATTGCATTAAAATAACAGCCCCACAATGACCTCACTTCCGCCGATGGTGCAGGCAAACACATTTAGTGAAAACAAACCACTCTATGCAATTTTCAGCCCAATTTCTTCTTCACAGAAAAAACCCATGAACGTATACTAGCATCAAGTTGAAAACACAAATTGATGTTCAATTTAACGTCATGCTTGCTACTTATGCACGCAATACGTAATTTAAACTTTAAACCATCGAACAAAGGCAGCTGAGCTGATGTATTGAACCTGAAATACTCATGGCCTCCATCTCATATTGGGAAATGAATGGGCTTTGGGGAAATTGGAGTTTTACTGAATGAAAGCACACTGCGTGTCTACCAAGGACAGGCTGACTGGGTTCCACTTGGATCCTGTCTTCCTGAGGACGGCCTCCACGGTTTCTACAGCTGATAAGAGTTAAACGTGACCTTTCACTCCCCTGGGGAAGGACTTCTATGCTGGGGGAGAAGAAAAGGGCAAAACGCGGTTCAATTCGGCAGCTCTGCTACTTGTGTTCCACAGAAAACTCCTTCTGTTCTGAGCTCTTGATTCCAACCTGGTCCACCCTCTCCACTCCGCTCCTCCTGCAGGGAAGGCTCAGTCCCCTGCCGCAGCCCTACTGGGTGCTGAGAGGAGAGCTGTCTGTCAGACTCTGCTGTTGCTAAAGGGAGATGGAGTCATCGTCAGACCTCAGAGAGCCGAGAGGACGGTGAGTCCCTGAGACTTAAACTGTGTTAAAATGTCACCAATCCCACGAACTCGAACTGCCCGGACTTCACCTATTAATATAAAACTCCGAAATGCTCCTACATGTTTGTTTTAATTTTTTTCCATGAGAACTTGGGAAGAGCTCTTCCTAAATACAATTTCTCTGTGAAATACAGGATTCACGACACTAAGTGAAACATTCACTTAACAAAGTTCACAGCATTATAATAACAAATGATAGGAAAGAAATCATGGATTCTAACCACTTTGTCCTCCTTTGTGAAAGCATCCAAGGAAGCAGAGCGAAGAGAGGAAAAAGAGAAAAACAAAAATAAGGCATCTATTAGCAAACAGACTTCAAGAAAACAGTTATCTGTTACTTTAAAGTGTTAAAACACAGGTATTTTCAAAAGTAAATGTTCACTCTTTCCCCAAAATAACCATTGTTCAGTCGTTCATTGAAAATGCACATATTCGGATCCTGCTATGGGTTAGAGCCAGAACTTGGGCACTATGATTTCTGAAATTTTCAGAACTTGCATTATTCAGAAAGAAACCTTAATTCACTGCCATATCTAGCCTACTTATTTTTGAAAAGATATTAAAATGCATAACATTTGTATGAATAATTTTATCAAATTACTGTTAAAATATTTATAGTTATAAATTGGAAAAATCTAGGAATGGGAAACGTTTGTAACAAATAAAAATGAGAAAAGAAATATGTTAACTATTTTAGCCATAAATTATTCCACAAGCAATACTTATTTGTAATATACATTTCAACATTTACAGTGTCATAGGAAAAACCAACTTGTGCAATTTTTTGTCTTATGCCCAAGACTAAATGTTTTAAGTTGTGCTTTCTCTTATTTTGTTCCTTTGAATATTTCTTCCAGGATTGGATGGGTCTAATAAAGATGAATGCCCTGCATTAGATCTGAGCGTCGGCTCCAAAACACAGGTACCGCCTAGCTCCATTTCCTGTAAACATCTCTCCTTGTCAAAACACAAGTGTACCCCACCACGTGGGTCATCCAACAGTTTGAATATCATCCAAGGTCCCACTAGTGACAGTTCATTCCAAAATAGTATATTTAAGGTCGCTGAAGAAGGGGAAGCTAACAGATAGATCTCCTGCACTTTTTATGTGTCAGACACTATCTTGACCCAAGGTTGTTCTAGAAAGGCTTAAGGCAGCAAATGAGGTCTAACGAAAACAAATAACTTTCAGGAGGAAAAAGAAAACTTACGTGACCCTAAGAATGAAACCTAAAAAACATTAAATATCCATATCGTAAAGACCTAAATTTTAATTATTTTAATTTAATTATCATAACAACCACATACAGCAATTGTTACTATCTGGTTTCACAGATAAAGAAGCTATTGTTCAAAGAAGTTAATTATCTTCCCAAGGCCGCAAAGATAATAGCAGGTTCACCTTAAATTATAACAATATATCTATTTTACTGAATGTCTTACTTCCTCTGGAAGAGACTCTAGAATGCCCTCCTTACAACTCGATACACTACCAAAGAATGCCGTGCTGACTGAGAGGTTCACTTTAATTTTAACTGTCACTTTCCAAATTAGGAAGACGTCAAGATTGCTTAACAATTCTCGTTATTTTTACATATAACTTTGTATTAAATTAAATTCTATACATGATTAGATACTGTGAGAAGTTCTTTAAAGAAACACTGGGCATTCTTTCTGTAGTATACGATAATCTTAAGTGTTCTATACTATTATCTATACTATTATTGCAGACCTATAGCAAAGAAAAGCTCCCCAGATATCCCTACAAATAACTCTACTGCACTTCAGTATAGAGAATATAATAAAGTACATTAAAATATTTTAAACTATTTATTAGAATTAACCTAGTGTTTCATAAGTAATAATGTTTAATCCTTTATATGAGCATCTTAGTGCCTCAAAAACTTTCATCTATCTAAAGCAGGGACCTAACAGAGGAGTGGCTCTTTTAAGCCAACTGGGGAAACTGCATCAGAAACTACATCTCAAAGAGAAGAAAACAGGTGCAAAAAACCCGAAATTTAAAAAAGAAAAATACTCTTTAAATGTCCAAATAACTTCCATGAGATAAACTGAGCACCGTATTTCTTCAACATGATAATAAATATGCAGTTACTCTCATAGCGGCTCATCGTTGCTTTATATGTTATTATCTTGGTTAAATTTCATGTCCCACAGTTTACCTTGCATTTTACCTTCACTCAATCTGAAATACATGTTGCAGAGACTAAAAGTAGGTTTTTTATAACAAGCAGAATTGTCCATAACAACTCTCAAGAGTTCTATAATTTATGATTCTAAATCTAAATTCACTACATTCTTCATAAAACAAATATACTCTCACAGGTAACCTGCTGGTTTGGGATGGGAGCCAGTTATTAAGATGCACACATACAGAGTCTTTCCAGGAACTATCTTCATCCCCACTCCGCTCCGTGAACCTTATGACAAACGAAGAACAAGTGAACGCGTGCATGCACGCAGGTGTGCAGCGCACTCCCTGGCAGGTGCGTCTCCACTGCGCCGGGAGCCCTGGCCTCAGGGACACTCACCTTGCTGGACCGCAGGGACACGCGGCCTCCACAGCGGGCGCAGAACCTGGTGCGGCAGTACGAGCACAGGTGGCCACACCCGTCAGCAAACTTCGTCTTGTGACAGATGCCGCAGGTCGGAGCATCATCTTTGTGCTCGCCCTGGTAACGTCGAGCTTCTTCTCCTATTTTTCTCACTTGTTCCTTATAGCTTTCAAACTGTTGATGCAATCTCCTGGGCAAAAGAGAAAATGGGAGCAAACTAAGGAAACGATGGAAGACAAAAACAAAACTACTTTTCCTAACAGAAGTATAGCTATTTGAACGAAAGCAAACACAGGAAGCAATTTTCCCCACTAATTTTACCTCCAAAGGTAAGACCTGCATTAGCTCGTATGCCATAGCCCCAGGTCTGCTTACTAACACTGAGCCATATACAAGTCGACTGTAATCACTGTGGCTAACGGTGAGTTTATGGATCCACTCCAAGCCTCTGTTTCTTTTAGACAGATGCCTTTCAAAATATTTCCACAGACACTCAGCACATATGCCAGTATATAACTGAAGCAAAACTTATACAAAATACTCAGCTTAACTATATATTCCATACTCTGATATTTACTACCTTATTCTAAGTTCAACACTGATTCCTGTTTTTTAAAAAGTTCATCACAGTAATTGGCTCCATGCCCCACTATCAAAACATGCTACAAACTTGGAAAAAGGCTGTTTTAAACTAATTGCTGGGCAATCTGTCTTCCGCAAAATGCCGTCCTTCACACCCATTCGTGGAGACTGCTTGTATGTGATTCCATACAGTATACAGAATGTATAATTCCATACGTTACATCTGTGCTCGAGAGTCCTTCCACGTCACCTTGCAAATATTCAGATTTTTACTTACCCCAATTTTGTTCAATCTCGCTCAGGTTTTATCTGTGAGGGTTGCTACCTCTTTATTGATAACCACTGGGGGTCGGACAGCCAAGGTTGTTGAGGAAAACCACTTCCCACATGAAAGCTCACATTTAATAGGGTTCAAGTCTCCTCCTGCCCCATAAACCCATAAGCCCGTATCCCTTGATCTTAGAGAAACTGTTCGCCCTTCTACGTGGAGCACCGTGACAGCCAGGGAATCCCAGTGAAAGGATTCTTAGGCTTGCAAATGAGACCAAGAGAGTTGTCCTGTGCCAGCCAACCATCATTGGCTCTGACACCAAAAGAGATACTCCTGGGAAACGGCCAAGCAAATGATCTGTGTGGAGTCAGACTGTGGGATGCGAGTATTCCCAGGGCAGGACGCACGCATGCTACCGTGAATTCCGGCAGTCAGCCGGACGCTTGACATCTGAGACAACTCCGGGCGCTGATCTCCCAGACACGGGATCAAGAGAGTGAGGTCCAAGCAGGGTGGTGTTGAAGTCCCGGGATTTCCTTGTTTCCCTGCGTATCAACAGCTCCAGAGCAGAACGTCAACGACTACTTTTAAAACTCTAAAATCCCTTTCCTGCTTTGCCGATCGACACTTTTCCTACTTAATTCCCACCATTAAAGCACACAGGCACAGACACACAAGACGTAAAGTAGTTTAGGATCTGAAACCCCCAATTTGAAGGCCAGCTAATCCCCGTCCATAGAGGGACAGAGTGAGATTTTAGTTAATGGATGCAAAGATACCTCACCAATTTACTGAAGAGTTATTTGACCCGTTAATTTTTTTTTAATAGTTTTAACACATTAATCTAGGGTCAACTTGGTAGAAAACACTATTATTTCAAAAGTAACCATACAAAATAGCACCGGGAATCTTAAAGCTTCTATCAAAGAAAATAATTATTAAGTGGGAGCAAGGAAATACCTCTAACCAAAGAAACAGAAATAAACTGTAACATAGAGGGAATGCATGAGTAAATATTTCTTGTGAGAACTCCCAAATCTAATATGTTTAAATAAATACAAATGAAAAGGAGAAAGTTAGGCTATGGGAAAAGTTCCCCATAAACTTACTGTGTAATATAGAGATGATTTAGGATGGGTGTTGGGAAACTTATGGTAAAAGGGCAGACTGTAAATATTTTAGACTTTTCGGGCCATATAGTCCCCTTGCTTCTACTCAACTCTATTGTTGTAGCAGAGAGCAGCACAGATAATATGTAAGTAATAAACACAGCAAGCATGGCTGTGCGCCAATAAAACTTTATTATCAAAATAGACCTTACGCCAGATTTGGCCCCTGGAGCAGTTTTTCTGATCCTGATTTAGTATATGCTTTATGCTAGGTATAATGGTTTGAAAATCAAAGTCTTTTTGTTTTTTTTAAATTCAAACATGAAGGACTTTTATCTATCCTACACAGCCCAACCAAAAGGACACCCATTTCAGGAAGCTTTGTATAATATGTGTGTGCAGGGCACGGACCACTGAGATGAAACCTTACTCTACCGCAGTCTCATAGCATTTCATCTGGTCACTCATAGACTACTTATTTTTTTTTTTTTTTTTGCCACATTACTATTTCTGCATATGACACCTCTCTTCTACCAAACAGTAAATAATATTAGAAATGCACAATGTAGCAAGAGAGCGAAGACATATACCTCCTTAGCAGTAGCCAGTACTTATTTCCAAAATGGCAAAGTCATACATATAAATAATTTTTTCTTAGTCCATTTTGAGAAAAATCAAAAAATAAATGTATGGACAAGTTCATACTGAGGTCTCTATGCTAAAAAATTCTACTGCCACAAAACACTGAAAATGCTGCATAAAATATGTAAGAGAATAACTTTTAATTTGTGTCTGAGTGGGAGAGAAAGTATGGAGATCCTTGAAGGAGAAAAGTGAGCTCAGAGGCAGAGCCCGGCTCGGATGCAGACAGCTGCCCAGAATGTTTCCTGACGCTCCCTGACCAAGAAATTCAGTTTCAACTGTGTACAAGTGACTGAAAAGAAAACTCCAATTAGGAAGCCACTAAAAATCATTGAAATAGAGCCCATAACACCCAAACCAGTAGACGGAAAACATGGAATGAGGAAAACATCAATCCAGACAGGACAAGAACTGAAACAAATAAACACAGACAAAGCAGGACAATCAGGATCACGGCCGGGCACGCAGTGGCAGAAACCATCCAACAGGCCAGGACTCAGGGCACCTGGGAGGCACTATAACATCCTTAAAAGACGAAGACCATCACGTTAGGTTTTGAAAGCTCAGCTAAACGAGGTTCAGAAGAGATATACCCAAACTTGTAGAGTACGACAGTTAGGGTACCCAGCAACAGGAGAATACATAATTTTTTCATGCAGATATGAAATTTTTCCAACTCTGGGCCTCAAAAGTATTGGAAATGTTTTATTTCTTAAGCTGAGTGGTGGGTGCATGATGTATTTTTATTCTTCCTTATTCTTTACATATATGTTATATAATACTCTTGAATATATGAAATATTTCATATAAAAATAAGGAAAAAATTCATTTTTTTCTCATCAAATACCATTGAATAACAAATGAGTGCTCTAAAGAACTGAAAAAAAGGCATGTGTTTGACAGCATTAAAATCTACTGAAGGGGCCGGCCTGGTGGCACAGCGGTTAAGTTTGCACGTTCTGCTTCAGATCCTGGGTGCGGACATGGCACCACTTGGCAAGCCATGCTGTGGTAGGCGTCCCACATTTAAGTAGAGGAAGATGGGCATGGATGTTAGCTCAGGGCTAGTCTTCCTCAACAAAAAGTGGAGGATTGGCAACAGTTAGCTCAGGGCTAATCTTCCTAAAAAAATAAAGAATTGACCATTTGTGCCATCTATGTAATTTTAAGAGAAAATGCATAGGTTCAAGTACACAATAACTTCACGAAGTAGACAGCAGTAATTTTCCCATTTTGTTGATGAGGAAACTGTTTTTTTCTGGGGCTTTGCTTCGCCTTTCTGCCTGAGCACATCATCTGAATCCATGTGCTCTCCACCTTCCACTGAGCTCACATAAGCGTGACCATGAACATGGATTCACTGCAGATGAAGGTGTTTCTGGACTTCATCAAGTGCTAGCCAGCAGGCAACGTCAGTCAGTGGTCCTGGCTGAGCCACGGCACCTCGACCAAAGCTGACCAGGACACACGAGCGCGACGCTGACGGCTCCCAGCTGAGGACCTGTGAGGGCCTTTCCTCCCATCAGGAATGACTTCCACTCATTTCCCAACTCTGCTCTCATGTTCATTCCCCAACTCTCTTTTCCCAAACTGACTTCAAGAAGCTGTGCCCTCCTGCGAGACTCCAAACACTGTCCCAACAAGCTGTGGGCCCAGTGTTGGTTTCCTACGTGACCCCGAGCTTCGATTGCGGGGTCCCCGGGGCTGCAACGGGCAGGCAGCTCCTTCCCCAGGAGGCAGCTGCAAGAGAGCTGGTCGGGTGAGGCTTCCCGACTGAGTGTGAGGGTGAGGCCCCTACATCCTCACTTCCTCCATGGGGCATCTTAGGGGACCTCTCTTCCAGTCTCACCGCAAGTGGGAGAAAAGCCTGGCCCACAGAGTGGTTCCTGAGGCTGACAGCCACCAGGGGACACTGCTCCTCCCCAGAGGGATGCACCCGAGTGGCCTGGGCAGCTCTTCCCTGAGCGCTTCCTCCCACAGCTCACGGGGCCATCCACAGGCATCACCCCGACTCCACCAGGACTCACGTCGGCCCGATGCAGCCCTCGGTGCCTGCACCCCTCTGTTCCCCACCTCACGTGAATTCAGACCCCTTCCTGGTTTCTGCAATAGGGCCGCGTTCATAGGGCTGGTGCGGAGGTCCCCACAGGGAGCAGAGTGAAAGAAGAAAGATCACGCTGTTTCTCGGCTTTCGTCTTCACATCTTCCTTCACGGGCCTCTTCCTCCACTTGCAGAAGGGACTCGCACATCCTGCACAAAGGAAAGTCCAACCCAAGACCCCGCCAGCCTGCCCCACCTCCTTCTCACTGTGCTCCTCCCTCCACCGGCGACACCCTCAGAGGAAAGAAGGGCGGCGGGGGCAGCAACAACACTCCTCTCTCCCACCGTCTCACGACCTACCCACTCTGCAGCCCTCGGCGCTGCTCTAGGAAACTGTCTCTTGGAAACCACCTCCCAGCCTTTTCTCCGTTCTGATTCCCCTCACATCCTCTGATGTCTCACGCTGTCCAGATGCTGCCCTCACAATAAACATGCCTTTGGAATCAGGATACCGGAGCGAGAGCATAAACACCGTATTTACATTTTGTATCTGACGTTTTAATGCCTTAATCCATATCAGAGCAGTGTGACCGTGTTCTATCATGAATAATAAATGGAAATACATATTTTATTATATGGCATTACAGTAAACGCAGGACTGAAAATGTAAAACCTTTTTGTGAATTTTATTCGTACATTTCAATTTTAGAGTTAACGATATATTCTTATTGATTAGTGGGGTTGACACAATATATGATCACAAATCTGCTTTAAATTATCTACATAGAAAAGGGAGAGTGATAAAATATGGAGTGCTATCAAAAGAAAGCACTGACATAGACATGATCTTTGGTTTTCTCCCTGGATGCTATTTTTCCCATGGCTTCACTATGTAATAATTATCACATTATTTTAATATCTGTGCACTCAATTCACAGAACTCCTATATTCTAGTTGTAAACAAGTTGTTTGGGTAATTAATGGCACATATTTGAAAGACAAGAAGCCTAAAAAGCTAAATACTATTCTTTAAATGTCTAAAAACATAAACATTATACTACAAATGCAAAATAAATTATTTAAACAGGAAATTATTAACGATATTCTTACTAGTTAGTGCCTGCTGTAAACAAAGCACATGGCAAGATGCTCAGTGACCAGCAATGGCGGGGCACAGAGAAATCTTTGTCACTCATTTCTAGCTTTTATTTTCCTTCTTCCATCCCCAAAGTGGTCAGAGGCTAGAAGACGTTTCCACCTTTCTTCCTGGCTATCCTGTGCAAAGTCTGGGCTGGACTTTCCCGGAGGAAGAGGGGGTGGGCACTAAGCCTAAGTGGCAGTTCCTGAAGGCAGGTGAGGGGTTTCCACAAGAGGAAGGAGGGTGGGGATGAGAGCCGTCTGCACATGGCACCCCAAGATGGAGCACGGCTTCGGGATGTGCATACATGGCTGTGAAAACCACCAGCCCAGGCAGGCTGTGGGTCCTGGCCCAACCTCGGCCCAGAACACGCATAGCAGGGCACAGCACGGCCCCACGAGGTCAGTGACACAGAGGTCAGAGCAGGAGGGGACATCTGAGATGTTTTGCTAGCCTCAGAGGTCGGGGGCTTGCTTTTAAAAATGTTGATATCAGGCTCTGTTATCGAAAAATTCACACTAACCTTTCTGTATTCTCATATAAATAATATACATATATTTTAAACATTTCTGTAATTCACAAATTTACCCCAGATATTACTGAGTAATTTAAAAATTACTACAGTTGAAAAAGTTATTTTTCATTTTGTATCGAAAACCACAGTCTTTCGTTTAAAATGAGTATACTTTTTACTTATTGCAAATGTCCAGCAGATGGCACTAAAGATTTTTATTTTTACACAATTCTTTCAATTATTTAAACTATTTTTCTTTGAAACATCTAATGTGTTAAAGAAAATTAGTACAATCAGCAGGGAGTGTAACTTAGAAAAAATGTGTTTTCAGAGGCGGCTGAAAAAGAACAAGATAGAAATTTATAAAGTGTTGCAATTTCTGCTCTTGTGTGGAGGACTCATTCTACCTGCCCTTAAAAATGATGTACGAAGGATTTTTCCGTATGTTTTCTTTGGTTTCCGGTCCTCCACTCAGCACTGTTAAAACTCTGGTCCACGCAGTCAGTGCCCTGCATGCCGGATGCACCGAGCCCACAGGACAGAGAGGGGCCTCACCGACGGCCGCCGTGTGTTCACAGTGGCTGCTCCAGTCCAGCATCTACTGCTCTTCCCTCCCCCTCGGCCACAGCAGGGCACACCTAAGCGAGCACCAAGTGATGACACCCCAGGATGTAGGGCCCACAGCTTGCACTGGGATGCTGGCCGCTCACCCCCAGGAGGCGCTGAGGGCTGTGCGCTCCGCGGGTGCAGAGCCTGTGGGGCGTATCTGAGGAACACCGTCCCCAGATCATGAAACGGTATCACTGCTTTCCAACATTGAGTTACACCAGGGGCCTCAAACTGAAAATCTGGCACAGGAGGAGTCATGTTCAGACCTTGCAGACAGGCTCTCTCACTCACAGCACAGTGCAGGAGAAGAAAATCAAGGCAGAGGGAAAGAATCCAGCCAGTAGAACATCAGCGAGGAATGAAATTTTAGAAAGGAATGAAGTTAATTTTTAAGAAAATAATTTAACAGGTAATCTTATTAGTGCCACCTATAGGATACATACATAATCGATCAATATTAAATAGGTCTAATTACATTCCATGTGAACTTTTCCAGAATGTTTCATTCGATGGATCAGGGTGATCTGCCCACTACAGAAAGGGCAGACTCCTGTGCTGGCCACTAGGAAGAAGGGGCGTCTACACATACGACCAACCACAGCACTCAGCGAGCACTTGGAGCCTGCATCGTCCGGAATGCACAGCACACGGTGAACCTGGCCTTTGCTGTGTTCTTCACTATTTTCGCCAGACTTGCTATGTTTTATTACTATAGGGAGGGGAAAAAATAAACCAACTTTGCTCCACAACTGGATGCTTTTTCGAAGGGATTAAATATAATAGATTAGGCACAAGTCTGAGGCCGGCCTGTGCAGGGTCTAATTTAGTTCTATTTCTTAGCTTCATGGTGATGAAAAACTTATGCAAGCTCTGTATCCCTCGGTTTCCTCATCTGCAGACTGGTGATGCTGTTAGCAACCTCACAGGATGGTCAGCAGGGCTAACTGAGATAGCGCAGTGGTAAGAGCTCAGCAAACATGAGCCCTTATTAATATAATACAGAGACGTAGAGAATCCATGAGGGAAGAAAGCACTTTGCTCTTAAGTTTCTGAGGACACACATGGTAACTCAGGGAAGCAGCCATACCCAGCGGAATTTCCTTGCACACAGGAATCAGCATGAGTGGCTTAGGTCGCCTATCAGTAAAGCACGATAAGAGGCAACAGGTCAGTCATGTTATAAGATGAGGGTCGGAGAAAGGTGATCCCAGCAGTATAATTTATTTTGTGGAATGTCCAGGAGACGCAACCATTGGGGACACACAATTTTGTCTAAGTATTTTATAATAGTCTTTGTTAATTCACACATCAGAAAAAAAAAGCAGATTCTAAAATCTGATATTTTTTAAAAAAGTATTATCATTAGGTGGTTTTGAACCGAGAAATGTAGATTGCCCAAATCACCAGTATTCTCAATGCTCTGAAACAGCAGATGAATTAATGACATAAAGAAAACCCTGACACGTTAAAGAGTTGTTTTTCCGTTCACTTTTAACATCTGATAAATTTACTCCCATCGAATGCATCCTTCTTGTTAGCGAGTGCGTTTTGCTCCTTGTTCTTAATTCCTTTAGAATGTCAACAGTCCCAGAAAGCTCTGTGAGCGCCTTTGTTTCCCAGAAATCACAGCGCCATAAAGGGTACACGAGAAGCACAATGTCCTCATCTGCAGACACCGACTGAGCCTCTGCCGGACGACAGTTCTCCTGCTGGTCAAGCTTGGTGCCCACCCAGCCCAGTCCCCAGCCTCTCTACCCAGCCACCTTCCTACCTTATCTGGTCAGAGGCTCTGCATCACCTACTTACCCCCAGACAGAGGGCACTGAAGACGTGGGGACCCTGCTCTGTGCACAGTGGAAGACACGTTACCTGCTCGCCCCCAGAAGTGAGGGCACCACGTTTCTCTGGTTTGGGATCCAATCCATGTGTGTGCCAATACTTGAGAAGACACAGGGCTCAGGAGTTCTGGGGCCAGATTTCCTGGGTTCACCTCTTTCCTGGGCTCTTCCTCTTGCTAACTGTGTGGCCCGGCAAGTCATTTAACACCGGAAGACCCCACTTCTTAGTTTGTAAAACGGGGCTGATGATGCCCACCTACTTCAGGGTTGTCGTGAGGCTTCAAATGGCTCATATACATGAAACACTGAGGGAGGGGTTGGACAATTAGTAAGGATACTGTAAAAGGTTAGCTACTTCATAACGTGCGGAGCAAAGAGTGAACAAAAGTCAGATAAAGCATTTGTTTTTGTTCTGTGACATCTAACATTATTTAATGGATCTTAATATGTAAGTGGGATCGAGAACTATGACAGCGAGTGTCTGGGTTGACTTTAGACTTTGGAAAGCGGCACGAGCAAATATTCTAATTTAAAGCCCAAATCAGATCTCAAATATCTGAGGAATAAGAAGTTTATTCCAAAAAGGCTTCTTCTTTCTCATTTTTTAAAAACAGAGGAATAGAGGCTTGCTGGCTCCACGCGCACAGCACACTGCGTTAGTCGGCTGTCGTCAGGTGCGGGTTTCTAGGGTGCATTTCAAGACAAGCGACAAGATGTGATTTCGTTCCCATCATATCTGCTAATGGTGACATCTGTTTTCATCCTTTAATTAAAATACATTGTCAACATGCATTTAAGACCCAACTATCACCTAAATAATATAACAGGTGTTGTAAGTAACCATGAACAAGAGATGATAAAGCAGATGATTTAATGGTTTTGCAAGTGTGGAGCTGAAAGTCCAGAGACTGTCAGAAGAATTTTAAATTTGTACCAATGTATATGCACTCTTCCTTTCCCTGATGTGACCCAGAACCCCAACCACTGCTTAATCAACTCCAGACAGCCTCTTCCACGCTCACCAGCCACTGCCTGGGAATAATTGAGTCTATTTTTAAAACTTACCGTCTTTCATTATATTTAGATACTAAAAATGTGTCCTAATCAGCTATCACTAATCACAGGGCACGCGAAGCTAGAAACAGTCCATTTTACCCTTTAAAACATTGCACTGTCTGTGAAGAACTCGGAACAATATCAAAGGCTCTGGATTTGAACTGCATTTAATCCCACAGAATGTGCCAGAACCCCAAACAGAAGATCTTGCAGTTCTTGTCACTGAGATGATCCCATCAAATTAGGCATGATCTAACCACAGCTCGACAACCTGATCAGTTTTGTAGCAATCAGTCAAAAAGAGAATACTTTGTGATACTTCCCTTATGAGCAACCCTCTCTTTATACTGTATCCTACACTGTATACTACCTCTTTATACTTCCCTGTGGTTGCTCCTCTTGAGTTTTGATCAATCTCCTCTGATAGATCATCTTAACCTCACGCCCTGGGTCCCAAGCTCTCTCACCCACTCAGTCGCTCTCCACAAGCCCCGCAGAACAGAAGCACCGAGTGTGACAACGGGAGGCTGCGTAGAGCGGCACAGCAACGACACCTGGTCAGTCCTGAGGAGGACTCTCCTCCGCCCTCTTCTCTGAGTTTTACCCCCCTTTGCTCCTCCTAAGGTTAAACCTAGTAGCACCACTGAAAATGCCATAGCTGTGCAGAGAGAAACTCCTATTTTGCCACCATCTGAGGACTCTGGATGCCGAGTGGCGCACTGCTCCTGTCGATGTCCCTGTGTCTGAGAGCGTAAGCGGGGAGTCAGGTGCACCATGAGCAGAGACCTGCAGGAGGTGCGGGAGGAAGTCACCAGGGTGGGACTTGGCAGAGGGGACAGTGGCTGTGAAGGCCTGTGGCGGGCGCCTGGCCGGGCAGCGGGAGGAGAAGCCCGGTGGCCCAGTGGTGGGAGGCAGAGGGGGCTGGCGGTCCTGTGGGTCTCCGAAGTCACCGTGGGATGTGGCCTTCCTTGGGGGAGTGGGAAGCCACTGCACGAGACTGAAGCGAGGGATCAGAGAACTGGCCTTGTGTTCCCGGGGTCCCTGTGGCCCCTCTTTGCAGCGGGAGGCGGCCGAGAAGGACACAGGGGCTGGCGGGCGGCCTGTGGTACCGGTCAGAGACGATGGAGGTTTGGACCGGGCTCAGGCGTGGAGCGGCTGTGAATCTCCTAGAGCCTGTGCAGGCACCATATTTGCATTTTCACGACTGTAACATGTTTTTTTTCTTTTAAAACTGATTCTTGGGTTCCATTTTCTATTTCACGCTGTACTTCTTTTCTCACCGTCAAAGCCAATGGCTGCCAAATCTGACACCACACCTAGTGAAGACGTTCATTGATCTCAGGCTGAGCGACTCCAGAGAAAGCTGTCTCCGAAGGAAGGGCCACCACTCAGGACGTGCAGAAGCAAGGCGAGAGGGAACCTCATGGTTAAAAACGCCCAAACTCCTCTGCTGGCCTCATGGATGAAGGACCCAACTTCTGAAGCCCAGCAGGTACCGAGGCCTCAAGGTAGACCTGAATTGATACACTGAATCGCTTCAAAACAGCCAGAAATTTCATTTATTTTCTCTGTTCTGCTAATAATGTGCAGGTAACGTGAAAGCACGGCGGTCTGGGAATCCTAGATACACGCTGCTCCCTCAGCCTCTTTTCATTTCTTCTGGCCCCGGGACCAGGACCCAGCGGTCACAGTCTTGGTGTCCAGGCCACAAACGAAAGTAGAGAGTGTTTTCAATGGTCATTAGAAAGAAGCCTTGTGGGGGAACAAAACAGCTCTAATTTTTCATGTGCTTTAAATAATTTCTGTTTCTTTTTGTAGTAGATTCTATCTTTCCTCAGGTATTTATACAGAAGCCTAAACTGTGGTGTTCTGAAAAAGTTAACTTCCTCAAACACATTAGATGCCTTAGTCCTGGTGTGTGTGCGTATGTGTGCGCGTTCAACCTCGTTAGATGATGCGGGATCCTGCAGAGCCTCAGGGTCCTCATTTTAACAGAGTTCTCCTTGTGCAACACTGTAAATACAGACAAGGAAGGAACAAACGGCAAATCGGGTCAGAAGCCAAAGTGAGCTTCTTGGCGTGATCCCAGGATCTGCGTGTTTTCGTTTGTTTGCTGGGCTGGTTGGTTTTATTTCATTTTGTCTTGTTGTGTTTCTGCTTCTCCTAACCCCGGGAGGAAGCCTCTGCCTCCTGGACGTTCTCCGTAAACAGGTCCTCGCCTGGAGAGGCCCCCAGAGCAACCTGTCCCACCTCCTCGCACAGGCGCCAGTGACGAGGAGCACACGCCTCTGGCTGGTCACTGACGGGGGCCGAGGCCCGACGGCGGCACCAGGGCAGCCTCAGGCCTCTGCACGGCGAGCCTGGGGCACGGCTGCTGCAGCCCCTCCTGTGAGCTCTGTAAGGACAGGCATCCTCACCAACATAACAAGAGCAAGTTTCACAGTAAAGGGGCATCTCAGGACAGACGATGTGTGAGATCCCTGGAAAAGGAGCCAGGAGGAAAGAGAGAGAGAAGGAAGGCTGATGCCACACAGGCAGGAGAGGGACCATTTCATGCTGAGCACTCAGCTCAGACGCTGGTGCAGACAGCAGGTCTCCTGCTAAAAATAACTCGCGCAGCCAGCAAGGAGCTCCGCAGATCTGTCTCTGTGCCACCTGCTGCGCACCTGTCTAGTCTGGGCAGAAAGGCCCTTCAAAGGCCGCTGGAGCCACATCACCCAGCTTCACCGAGGGAAGAGGCCATAGGCTTCGTGTATAACTACTCTTGGTTTTAACAACACGTGAGCTATAATTTGTAGCAGGCTGCTTTTAAAACCCAGAGCTTTCTATTTCGGCTTTGAACAGCCTCACAGCTAACAAGGCACAAGGGCACCAGGCAAAGAGCTTTATAAATTCCAGAAAAGTCTGCTCTGTCTAAGGTGAAGCCACTCTCCTCTTTTCACCGATCAATGCTGGCCTCGAGAAGAGCTTCCTCCGAGGGCCCCGGGCAGCGCCTCCTGGGGAGGCAGGGCCTTACCGCCCGACGAAAGCCGGGTCTCCACACAGGCCCGGGCAGCAGCTTGCTGGGTGACGTGCACAAGCTCTGGAATCTGTCTGCAGTTGACGCTCCTTGGCTGTGAACTGAGGGTGGTCACTGTCACCTCTTAAGATTGCAGACATCTCCTGGGGCGGCATCGACACAGACCTGATGCTCAGCAAGTCTCGGTTCCCTCTCCCCCGTCCCCCTTCTCAACAGTAAGGTTGGCTCCGTACTTTGTGCCCCCACAGGACAGGGTGGGGGCGTGGGACAGAAAGACCGTGAAGGAAAGAAGACCCTGGTGAGCCCTGGTTTTGCCTCCACATACTGAGGACTGAGACGGAGCTCTGAGCCCCTGTGAGGACCAAGCTTCCTCATCTTCATAGAAGTGACAAACTCCAACCACTTAGAGCCATCATGCGTCAATTCCTAAATTCACCCAATAATGACTGAGCACCCGCTACCTGCGGGTGCTGTTGGAGGTGCTGGTCATACACTAAGTCTGTTCACAGGACCTTGCTTTCACCTGGGGCAGGCGTTACACAGTCACAAAAGAACCCACACACAGCGCCAGCAGCCAGCACCACAGGCCACGAGGACAAGAGGCCGAGGGACAGAGCGGGAGGGGGTTACACTGGTGGGTGGTCTGGAGGCTGAGTCTGGGCAGAGTGCTGAAGGGCCTGGAGAAGCCTGCCTGCCTGTCTGGGAGGATGTTCCAGGCAGAGAGAGGAGGGCGCGAGTCTAAGTGAGGGCAGCAGGACGGAGTGAGAGGCACCGGGACTGCTCACAGCCCAAAGGCATGAGGGAGGACTTCGGAACCAAAGAGGAGACTTGCATTTTCTTCCAAGTGGAATGGGCGGCCATGGCAGGGCTCCAGGTGACAAACTGAGGCGAGGTGTTGGGGACTGAAAGGCTCCCTCTGTGGGAGTGGAGGTCAGACCACAGGCCAGCGTCCAGGGTCCTCTGACTGGGCTTGTGGCGCAGGTGGTGAAGAGAAGTCAGCGTGAGGAGGTTTTAAGCTGTCACACAATGTGGAGTAGTATTTTACCAGGTCTCTGGAGCCCGCCCCATCCTTGACCATCACTCGCCCTGTAACATTGGCAAATCACGCAACCCCCTTAAACCCTGCATCTTAGGGACCAAATGTGTGTGTCCCACTAATCCATATGTTGAAATCCTAGCCCGCAACGTGCTGGTGTTGGAGGGGCCCTTGGGAGGTGATCAAGTTTAGAGGAGGTCACGGGGTGGGGGGGGGCCCATGGTGGGACAAGAAGAGGGAGAGACCAGAGCTGGAGATCTGTCCGCCGCGTGAGGACACCATGAGAAGGTGCTGTCCGCAAGACCGAAGGAGATCCCAACGGAGGACCTTGATGTCGGGGTCCCAGCTCCAGAACTGTGAGAAGGAAGTTCCCGCTAAAGAAGACGCCCAGTCTACGGCATTTGTTGTGGCAGCGCGAGCTAACATCTGAGTCTCCGCGTCTGTCAAATGGGGCCGAAACTGCCCCTCCGCAGTGTTGCTGTGGGGCCCGATGAGACGACCCCGTAAAGCTCAGTGCAGCATTTGGTGCATATTAAAGTACCTAAGAAACATCAGCAGTAATTAATGTAATTTAAAATTTCCTCAAGTCATAATGATCAATATAAGGGTCGTAAGAATGACAATTTTTTAAAAATCCTTAAAGTTTGCCAGTGAATATTTAATATTACAAGAAACATAGGTCACATGCAATTACACTTGAACAAACAGGTCACACGTTCACAAGAGACTTGGACGGGCGACTGTAAAAATTCACCTGCAGTTACACGACAGCATTTGAAGGTAAGCACAGTTAATTCCATTTTTCAAATCATTGGTTGTTTACTGTTTTATAAAGAAATGTTTTACTTTTCTTCTATTTGAGTGGATATTTTAAAAGTCTAGTCTAAAAAGAAGAGCCTTCATGGTAGAATTCTCTAAAAAACATCCTAATTTTTTAAAAAACTTACTCAGTTATTAGACAGATATAGACACAATTTGTTTGGACTTTCATGCTATTTAGATACCTGCAGAAAGGATTTTCAGAGAACTGATGAGAATTGTAGATCTGGGGCTTGTGAACATCCTGTTTTTATTCTTCTATTCTTAGCTAAGTAGAATAACAATTTTTAACTTCATTAATAATTTTTTAACCTCATTTCATGCTGGGATGAAATTACTTAACATCAGAGTCCATATAGAAGTGAAAAGTGAAATTCACCATCACCAGAACAAGACATCAAGTGGCATCTCTCGTTCCAAAGGACAGTATGGGTTTCCCGTCGGGATTATTTCTGAATGGGTGGGCCATGCCCTTTGGAAGGATTCCGACCCCTCTTCCAAGCCTTTTCTTTCTGCACAGCTTCAGACACCACTGCACAGCTCCCATTAAGCATCAGGCCTCGTGTCTATGATATCAGTGATGGGCATCCGCTTATGCTATTTCCATCCAGAACTCAGTTTACAACCTTGGAAAGTGCTTACTGTTCACAGCCAGTTGCTATTAAACTCCAGAAACAATACACATGCTCTCATTACCCGGCTCAACCATCTTCAAGATGCTGGCCAGCCAACAGACACAATGTTTCATGCCAATGATGATTTTTAACAAGTCATCTTTTTGTTGTTGTTTTTGCCTAGATTTCAAAAAAAAGACCTATCAACAAAATAAAAGTAACTATGAATACCAGCTATGAAATACAACCCATTCTGGGAATGAATGCTGCTTTGTAGGGACTTCCGTTCATGAATCGTGTTAGTATACCTGGACAGGGCCCTGCCTCTCTCTTAAGAGGACACCATAAGAAGGCAGCAGAGTGGGTCAGAGGGAGACCCCGATTCCTTCACAGGTAACGACAGGATGTGGGGTTCTGAACCATCTTTGTGAGGTGGACCCCTTGGCAGTCTATGGATCCCTTCTCAGATGACTGAGTTTAAGCATATATCATAAATTATGTAGGACTGTAAAGGAAGCCAATTATGTTGGAAAAGAGTATTAAAAAAAATCCAAATTTATAATGTAGTAATAACACGTATGGTCACTTTAAGTTCTTGGACACATAAAGGAGAACACTTTTTTGAAATAAACAGTGGAATATAACATACCGATGTTTATTTAAAGGGTCAAAGCACCTGCCTGCAGAGTGATATCCATAGGCTCACAGCGTTAACAGATGAGAGACTGCGTGCCAGGAGTCAGCTCCACAGAGATGGCAGAACTGAGTGACCAGGGCGCTCGCTCCCTGGGATACGAGGTGCCGTGCGGTGTCGGGAAGCAGCTCTTCACAGTCATTTGACCTGGACACAGAGTTAATGTGCCTCCCTTTGTGAAATTTAATATAGCATTTTCCAATAGTGAGAAGCCATCATACGCACAATATTAAATTTCACGTGGAAGAAAAATGGCTGAGAAATAAGCCTGATATCTGGCTCTAGATATCAAAATTCATCATTGGGCATGAGAAGTATTTTTATCTCTACTGAATTTTTGGCTTGTATTTTGAATTCATCTCAGCGGGAAATTCATGTTGCATTCAGTGTTTTTCTCTTTATTCTGCTAAGCAATGAATCTGTTTTAACCTTCAAGTATTTGTTCTGATTTCATCGAGATAAGTGTTCGGCTCTGCACGGATATGATTTGCATTTTATTTCTATGAAGAGCCAACACGGACTCGCACAACGAGAGACATTTAGAGTGACAAGAGCTGAAACACAAAGGATGAAATTTCCAGTTTAAATTTTGCAGGTGCTAAAAAACAAAAACAAAAACAAAATGGAGTGGATGACAAAACTACAAATGCTGCTCAAGAAAGGAGCACAGGTTTAAAGAGACGCTGCTGAGTATTTCTCACCGTCGTCTTGACAGGCATGGCTCTAAATACCCTCTGAAAGCTCGGAAAGATATCTCTCTATTGATTTTGCCCTCTCAAATTTGAAAAACAATAAATAACATTTTATGTTTCTTGAAGGACCAGCGAATAACAAAAAATGTGTTTAGCTCCATTCTGGTCAGCATGGGGGCTGTATTTCATCCACTGATGTATCCCAAGCAGCCAGCACAATGCAGAAGTTCAATAAATATTTGTTGAATCAGTGTTGGTGAGTTTTTTAAGCTGGACGAAGTCAGTTCAAGAAATTTCCAGCAATTCCTCTTCTGACTGAATCCCCCTGGAATTAAGCCTGTAGAGAGGAGCTGACACTGATTTCCTGTTACTGGGCTGGGAGCTCCTCGAGGGCAAAAATCTTCACCTTACTCATCTTTGTAGCCTCTTGTATGGCATTGCGGTTTCCCATAACAGGTGCTCCTAAGTGTTGACTGAATGGCAGATGAATGATGTTCCAGCAAACAGTTTTTTCTCTCCACCATGCGTGTCTCCTACTGTTCCCCTCCTTAACTGAGAACTGCTCCCGCTGGTCTCATCACCGAGAGCCTCAGTGCTCTTACCGCCACGACCCAAATCAAAGCCAGCCTTCGAAGCTCTGTTCACAGCCCATCTCCTTCCTGAAGTCTTCACTGGTCCCGCCCTCTCCGAACGACCACAGTGTCAGTCTACACATCACTCACCCACATGCTCGATGTGTTTATGTCTTGTGTGCAAAGTTCCTCTGCTTCCCCATGCCACATCACGGATTCCTTTTGTATCCTTCACAATCATAAACAGAATGTTCTGCAAATGGTCAGTGCTCAACGAATGCACGAGGAATACCAACATGCACGCATGACGTGAAGAATTTTCCTGTGACACTTAGTGTTGGGAAGCAATTTAATGTAAATTCCCTTCTGACCCTTGAATCCCATCAACTGCATCCTGCACTGTCTACACCTTCCAGGGAGATAAAGCGGTCACCTCGTGAGGCAGGGAACTCCACAACTGCATCCTGCACTGTCTACACCTTCCGGGGAGATAAATG
>NC_060281.1:917308-954267 GCF_021613505.1 Equus quagga
TGAGGTAGGTGATTCCACAACTGCATCCTGCACTGTCTACACCTTCCAGGGAGGTAATGGGGTCACCTCATGGGGCAGGGAACTGCACAACTGAACAGTTAGTGTACGTATTTATCTGCATTGAGCCTGATACCCTGCACTCCCCACCTCATGTCTGGATTTACCCCTTCGGCTCACACAGGATAAACCTCATCCTTTTCCCATGTGACCTTGATCCAAATATCTGGGGAGAGTTATCTGTTGTGCCCTCAGAGTCTGCCCCTCCTCAGGCTGGATCACTTGTCCTTTGGTGTGATTTTCTATCTGTTTACCATCCTGATGGCTCCCCTGGAAAACACTTCGGATATCTCTTCCATTCTGAAAGTAGGAGCCCGCACACTGAAGTCAATTGTTCAGTGTAATCTTGGCGTGCCTTATCTTATATCCCCCTCCATGGAGAGGGCCACATCAACAGATGTTCAGTGGTCATAATCACACAATTGACGTCTATTTGAACTTGCCGTCAACGAAAACTCGCATGTCATCTGTACACGTCCGAAAGCTGCATGGCTCATAACCGTGTGGTTGTCCTATTCAGGCCAGCTGAGGACCTTCCTGTCCTAACTTTTGTATTCTATCCTCCTGGATTGGGCCCGTCTCTCCATAGGGACAGGAACCTTTCGGACTGTAAGTATCTCATCTAACTTACTATTTCTCCCAGATGCATATCTTGTGAAATACGTAGTGAATACTCTCTTTCCATCAAAGGACAGGCAGACATTTTCTGTAAAGGGCAAGAGAGTGAATATTTAGGCTCTGCAGCCCACGCGGTCTCTGTCTTGACTATTTGACCTGCTGCCGCAGAGGGAAGGCAGCTGTGGACAACCCAAACAAATGAGGACACTGTGACCCAACTAAACTTCATGCATTAGCACCCAAATCTACATTCCATGTGATTTTCACGTATCATGAAGTATTCGTCTTCTTTTGCTTTTCTTCAGTCTTTTAAGCATGTAAAAGCCATTCTGACCTCACAAGCCATACACAGAGGTGGGGGCTGGACCAGGCCCACAGGCCGTGGTTGGCTGATGCCTGATCTGAATCATTGCTGAAAATGACGTGAATGACGGGGCCTTCCTCAAACCCTTGACAGGCACCGGAACCCACTCCTAACTCGGGCTTAGCAATGAAACTGACTGAAGAGCGTTGGAAATACAAGCCATGGGGCCGCCCCAGAGCTGCTCAGTGGTTCGGGATGGAGGCCGGGAGATGTGCACATTGAAAATGCCCCCTGCACTTTTCTCACGTGCAGCACAAGTTCTAAAACTGGATTCTGCTGTTGTTAACAGGAATTTTGATTTTCTTTTGAAGAGCACCTTTCGTCTTTTATGATGATGTACCGAGAACAGAGTGGTAGCAACCTGGGCAGGGCATCTTCCTCACAGGCTGCATTCCAGACCCGTCTGCAGAAACGGTCAGCTCCAGTGTCCCCGCCCCAGTGACCAACAGCTCCCTCGAGCCAATTCCCCCAGATTGTTCATCACCGGACATCAATATGTGCTGAGGAATGAAATGGTGTTAAAAATAATTCACATTTTTCCAACTCATCTATCTTAAAATGACAGACTTCAACTTATTTTATAAAACGATCCAAGAACTATCTGTGGATGTGAATTTTTACACACTATCTTGCTAACCATTATCATCCTTGTACCTAGAACCTTGCCCAATACATGGTCGGTATTCAAGTATGTTAACTGAACAAATAAATTAATATAAGAGAATGATATACAAGGTGCTAAAGGGGAAACGAGGAGCTATGACAAACCAAAGGAATGTGTCAAATTAACACTAACACTGAAACTCCTGAAGAACGTGACCACGGTGCGATACCTGGTTTCCAGGGAGCAACAATCACACGGTGACTCTGATCACCACATGAGCAGCCTCCCTGCGGTGCCCAACACACACAAACGAAACCGAATCAAACCAACCGGGATCAAGGGACAGAGGCAAGGAAGCCTGGATGGGGAGAGAGGTCCTCACCGCCCTGCTGGTCTGAGACAGACCTTTCACCCCACGCCTCAGTTTACAGGGAATGCACGTGATGGCCCCAGGCTCAAAGATGCTGCGAGAACGAGAGAGGCGGCTTCTCTCGGAGCATCAGGGAGAAGGAAGGTTCTGAGCAGCAACCACGGGGTGCAGGTCACAAGGTGGGTGACATGGGTGGAGGTGTCAGGAAGTGAAGCGCTGGTTTGCATATTCGAAAGAAACCAACAACCAGGTCCTTCTGAGAAATCCTGAAACTTACATTTTCCATTTGACTGTTGCTGCAGCACTAGCCTGCAGAGCACAGCTGCCTCGAGTAATTCCCATCAGATATTTTCACAAGCACCTTTCGCTTTGTCCTGACAGGCTCCACAAAGCACGGGAGCCCTCAGTCAGAGGCCTGCGCCAGCGAGCTGGTCCTGGAGCTGCTCCCCTGCAGTCCCAACCTCCATGCAGCAGCCTGGACCGCAGCACAGCACCGCGTGCCAGCATCTCAGGGCCGTGAACCCAGCCACAGGGAAAACCGGCGGAGGGGCCCCTTTCCCTCGACTCAGGCACAGTTACACTCCCGCCCCACAGCACGACAGCGGGGACTTCCCTGCCTTAGCTGTGACAGCCTCTGTGACCACCACTTACGCCACTCACTGCTCTGCTCCCAAAGGTCTCGCCATGTCCCACAGCCTGGACCACTCTCCGGATTCCCCATCATTTCCGGAGCCTTCCCCCCCTGGCTTGCTCAGTTCCACCCCTTGCAGCAGCCCTGGGCTCCCGGCTCCTCATAAGTTCACCGCGGGCGTTGCCTCTTCTTGTTCATTGTTGATGACTCGTGGATGCAGCCCTGCTCACCTGCCCTGGATCCTTCCATTCCTTCCTACTGTTCCTCTCACTTTACTGCCCCACCCCATCATTTCTGCCAGCTTTACTGCTCTCTGCTTTCTCTCCCACACTTATCTCCTGCCTTTGAGGACAACTTGAGCAGACCCACAGTTAGCACCTAAGAATGAAGGAAAGATTTTATCTCCTGGTGCTGAAGCATGGTGAATTTTTGTGAGCCAAGTTTTTTCAAATTGGCTTGTAAAACAACCCCACATACACATGTAGACATAAAATCAGTAAAAAAACCCAAAAACCTACAAACAGAGGTCAAAGGCAAGAAGAGTTGAAGCTGGTCTCCCGCAGCGACTATGGAGGTGGAGGGAGCACAGGGCAGTGCTGGAGGTTAGAGCACGTCTGGATCAGGACGTTAGACACTGTGGATCAGAAAGGGGCCCTGCCGCCGGGACGTGTTACCTCCCTCGAGGCACGAACATTACGCAGCAGAGGAAGAAGAGGCGCCTGCCAGCGGTGACACTGGCCAGGTCATAGTTGTTGTCAGAAGAGTGACCTTGCCATTAGATCACCTTCTGCGTCTGATCGCTGACACAGATGCGAGAGTTTGTGCCAACTCTGAACTCCTAAGACTACGTCATTGTGGGCAAGTTACCCACCGTCCAACCCCTCAGTTACCCCATCTGTGAAACGGAGACGCTGAGCAAACAGATGCCGTGAGGAGTATGTAGTAAACTTCAGTGAACTTGCTTGACCCACAGGGATGAGACTCTAACAGGCTCTGGTTTTCCAAGGCGTGTCATTAGGGAGGAGAAAGGGGAACAGCCAGATTCATGAGAGCTCAGGAGGCTTCAGGCCACAGTGACTTCTCTTCCTTAATTCTTTTTTTCAACAAATCTATAGAGAAAATCTACCACGGGCCAGGTCTGTCGTGGGCACTGGGCATGTGGTGTGGAATAAGACAGGTTCCTGAACGCAAAGGGTAGACCCTCTAGATGCGGGGGTACACATACAGTAAACATTCGCATGATAAATGGCAGGTGCTATGGTCGCTAAGTAAGAGGCCAGTGGGGGTGTGGGAGGCCTATTTTAGATGAATTATCCTGAGAGAGCTTGACCCAGCCCTTCGCCAGGAAATGAGTTTGAACAGAGATGTAGAGAAAGTGAGGGAGCAGGTCATGTGAAAGTCTAAGGGAGAATTTTCTAGGCAGTGGGGACAGCAAGTACAAAGGCCCTGAGGCAGGAGTGAGCTGATAGCAGAGGGAAGGCCAGTGGGGCAGAGGCAGCCCGAGCAGGAGGATGAAATGAGGCACAGCCAGGGCCAGACGCTGTGAGGCTTCACCCGTGAGAAACGCATGGATCTCATCCTCAGGGAGTCATCCTGGCTGCTGTTGGGGGAAAAACCCTATATGGGGTCAAGAGTAGGGCAGGAGGACCAGTTAGGAAATTACTGCAATTGCCCTGGTCATGAGGATGGACGCTTAGACTAGGATGATAGCAAGGAAGGCATTGAAAAGGGTCAGAGTCAGGACTTGTTTTAAAGGTGGAGCTCACAGAACTTGCCGATGGAATGGCTGCAAGGTGAGGCCTAAGTTTATGACCCAGGGAACCAGGTGAGGGCCAAGATCAGGAAGGAGCTTGTCTAAGGGGACAGTCAAGAGTAGGGTCCGAGACGCCTGATGTCTGAGTGAAGATCTGAACAAGCAGTTATGGGTTCCAGACCCCAGGAAAGTGGTTTATACGGGAGACACAACGTGCAGCCTCGTTCATGCTCACATCGTTCTCAGATGTAGAGACTACTATTATCTCCACTTTATAGAAGAGAAAACAGGCTTGGAGAAACTACATAGTTTGCTTCCGAGCACAGAGAGAGATTAAAATGAAAACAAAAGAGAAGAAGGGCCCAAACAGTTTATAAATAGCTGGACTCCTATCTGGGCTGGCTGGGTGGACAAACCTAACACTTAACAGGAAAAACCTGAAAATGCTTGATGTCAAACAAACCCGGTGACTGGCTGAGATTCACGCACAGCATTAATTATTATAGTGAACAACTACAGATCAAAAGGAACACTCAAAACCATAAATATGGAAGAAGATAGTGACAGATTATCTCACTGTGCGTCTCTCAACTGCACCTAAACACCTCCAGAGAGGAGGTGTTCTGGACCCCGAGCCAGCCCCGTCTTCTCCATGGCCCAGCTGCACACGTGGGCCCACCTGCACTTGTGGACCCGCCTTTGGGAATGAACTGAACAGAACGAGCCTTGCTTCTTTCTGCACCTGACCTTGGAGGATTCCCAGCACAGTATGAAGTCGGTTTATTATGAAAACCCAGGCTTCCCTTTCCTCAGCCTCTTGTCCTATTGTTTCTCTCAACATCATTTCTGATACCTTTTCAGCAGGTGACTATTTAGCAACCGCTACAACTCCAGCATGCTTGGTTACAAGCGTAGTTTCCAGACCCCACAGCCTGGACTTGACTCTCAGACCCACCACTCACCAGCTACGCGGTCAAGGGCAGGTCACCCATCCGCCCTGTGCTGGACAGAAACTCTCACCTGTGAGACACAGATAATAATCGAACCTTCCTCGTGGGGTTGCTAGAGGACTAAACGAGATAACAGAGGTAAGTCCTTGAGAAGGCACCAGGCCTAGAGCAAGGAGTCCACACATGCTTGCTGTTGTGATTGTTGCCATCACTATTATTTTTACACAGATTTAGAATTCCATGAGTCCCTTGTCTCCTCTTCTCTAGGAAAGGAAGAAACAATTAACTAACAAAAAGCCAAACATTTCTGAGAAGTAACATTCCCAAAGGCAGTCACTTTTAAAACTGTAACATTTAAAAGGACTCATTGTTTAGGAATCTTTTGCAATTCCTGTTAGGAAAATCAGGCAGAGTTCTTCCACCTCTGTCTTCAGGAGACCTCAAAGGGACATTATGATTCCGCATTACATAAAATAATTCCTGCTGCCCATTTGCTGGTCATCCTGGCTGCACGTGAGAGACGAGCCTTGGGGAGAAGGTAGCACCTGTCACGCACCACAGAACCCTCTCAGGCCTAGTTTGGAGTGAGGCCTGTTCAGCTCCACATGACTCTCCTTCTCGTCCACATTAATCCACAGAAGATTTACGGGACCTTTTTCCCGGGGTGTGCTCTCCAATCACAGATGATCAATGACTGATTCCATCAGCGTAATTCAGAATAACAAAATCAACAGATATTTAAACAGACTTCAAATAAACGCCTCACACCGCTGCTCTCCTACACACTGAGCGCGTTTCTGCTCTTGACGCGGTGACTGTGGACCACGATGACACAGACCATGCCTGTGTTACAGCAAACACGCCTCCAAAGGACACGTGGTACAGACAGAAACACAGAGCCGGCGCTGAGCCTCCAAGCCACGGCCCCAAACCAAATCCATCATTTAACTTTCTTTCAAACAGAACCCCACACAGTACTTACACGAGAGGCTCCAGGTGGTCCTTGAGTCCAGCCAGCCCGGATCACAGCTCAGCCCCACGCTCAGATGCTGCAAAAACTTTCTCAAACCTCATCATCATAGAGGTAAAGAAATTTAGTCTAGCTGTTTGATCGCCAGGTGAAGTCGATTGAACAAGGTGACACACTTCATTTGCTGTGATGGCAATCATCGGCACGGCCTGAGTGCCAAGCTTTCTAAGGAGTCGGCTCATCTCCTTCCCCTCACGTAAACCTCCTTGCTTTCTCTCTCTCCCTCTTCTCTTCTCCCTCCCCCCCATTTCTTTCAGCTAATTTTCTGTTTTCCCAGCACCATTCCAAGGCCACAGTGGTGACAACCCTAACGCCTGGGGAGCCCTGGCTCTCTTAGGCTCCCTGTGCAGAGAGCGGTGGGGATGCTGAACAGGCTGCTTGAGACAGAGTATGACTCGTGCCATCATGGGGACACGCGGCATCCCAGAGGGGGCAAAAGGGCGAGAGGGACCTCGAAAGACATGCCAGGGATCGCAGGAGACGACAGCCACGCAGGCGTCTGCCTGAGGGACCAACAGGAAAACTCAGGGAAGAGGCTGAGGAAGAGTATCCTGGGGACAGGGAACAGACTGTGCGAGCGCCAGGATGTGAGGCAGTCAGGAACAGGAGGAAACTCGGGACGGCTGAGCTGGAGTTCAGGGGCAGAGACGGCTGGACAGGAACTCGGCCTCAGGACGCATTGCTCGCTCGGAGTCTCACCCGCATCTGATGGAGGTGAGACTTAGGGGAGAGTTTGGACTCAGAGCTGATGCTGGGACGGGTCTGGGGCGGTGCGGATGGAGGGAACGTGTTCCACACATGAGGCGGGGTTGATCAGGGCGGGAGGGCAGAGAGTCGCGGGCTAAACTGTGCCCCCGACAATTCATGTGTCAAAGTCCTGACCCCAATACCTCCAAATGTGACCGTATGTGGAGACCAGATCTTCACAGAGGTAATTAAGTCGAAATGCAGCCGTCAGGGTGGGCCCTGATCCAAATGGCTGGTGTCCTTACAAAGAGAGGAAACGTGGGTACAGACACAGAAGGAGGGAAGATGATGTGAAGACACGGGGAGAAGACGGCCGGCTACAAACCAAGGAGAGGCTGGAGCAGAGTCTCCTCGCAGCCTCAGACGGAGCCCGCCAGCCGACCCCTGACCCCGGACTCCAGCTCCCAGGACGGGGAGAAAGCAGCCCTCTGTCGTGAAGGCCCCAGCCTGCACCACTGTGTTAGAGCAGCCCTAGAAAATGGAACCGATTTTGGTTTTTATAGAGAAAACTAGTACAAACTAACACCAGGATGACACTCCAGACATCGGTGATGGCAAAATTGTTAAAAACCAGATTAAGAGACGTGGACTTCCCCTGGACTGAAGCCAAGTCACGGCCTGGAAGGAGATGCCACGGCAGCCAGACAGCCCCTCGCTGACCTGCTGCGGGCACACTGCCTCCGATGTCAGCGAGCCTGGGCCCTGCCGCTTCCTCGGCCAGCTTCTTGCCAGCGGACCAGGTCCCCTCAGGGCCTGAGGACCTGCCCAGGCCTGCTCTGGGCACACTCGCTCCTCCGTCTTGAGCCTGCCTCCCATTTCCTCGGTGCCGTCCGGGCCTTGAGATCTTCCCCGCAGTGTCTCAGGCGTCGTCCCCAGGCTGCTGGTCCGGCTCCGTCTCCTCCATCAGGCCGAGATGCCCACCTGGCATCTGCTCTGCTTCGCCCGGGGGCTTCCTCAGAGCAGGAAGCCGCTTTGTCTGCAGTGCAGAGGGGCCCGAAGCAAGGAGACCTTACGTTGGGGGCATGTAAACAGGCAGCCTGCTCCCTTGGCCGGTTTAGTGCAATAACTCTGAGCCTGGGTGGTTACACTTCTTCCCAGGGTTTATTTTTTTTTTCTTTTTTATTATTTATTTTTTTTTATTTATTTATTTTGAGGAAGATTAGCCCTGAGCTAAATCTGCTGCCAATCCTCCTCTTTTTGCTGAGGAAGACTGGCCCTGAGCTAACATCCGTGCCCATCTTCCTCCACTTTATATGTGGGACGCCTACCACAGCATGGCGTGCGAAGCGGTGCCATGTCCACACCCGGGATTCAACCCAGCCAAACCCCGGCCTCGGAAGTAGAACGTGAGAACTTAACTGCTGCACCACCGGGCTGGCCCCCAGGGTTTCTTTACTGGAATTAAGTTCACCCTCTCTCTTCCTTCTCTGACTTGCTGTTAAGGGTGGAATTGTGTCCCCCCAAAAAGATATGTTGGAGTCCTGACCCCTAGTACCTCTGAATGTGACTTCATTTGGAAATAGGGTCTTTACAGAATAATCAAGCTAAAATGAAGTCATTATAGTGGGGCTAATTCAATATGACTTATAAAAAGTGGGAAATTGGCCACAGAGACAGACGTGTATGGAGAGAAGCGATCTGAGACACGCAGGGAGAAGGCTGGGGAAGACAGGGTCAGCGTGAGAATCGCAGACACCGAGAGAAAGGCCCAGAACAGCCCCTTCCCAGCACCTCACGGGGCATGGCCCACCCGTGGCTCTGGCCTCCAGGACAGGGAGGCACACGGTGCTCTGCTTTCATCCCCCCAGTCTTTGCTACTCTGTTTCTACCACCCTGGGAAACTCGACACTCCCAACTTCTGCTTCTCTATCCAAATAGACTATTTGTGCCGGAATTTTCATCTCAGAGTCCTCTTAACTAAGATGTATTTCCCCAATTGGATTGGAAGGTCCTTTAGAAAAAATACTGAACATTCTGCTGTTTCTAACGTTTCTGATAACTAGCAAAATATTCTCCACACAGTCATACAGTCCTAAATATATAAAATATATATGGATTTGTTGTTAGTGCCATCGAGTGGATTCTGACTCCTAGTGGCCCTGTGCACAGCAGAGCGGAACCCTGTCTGGTCTTTCCGGGCCAGCCTCTCACCTTCTAGTGCTATACCAGATGATGCTCTGATGCTAGTCACAGGGTTTTCATGGCCAATTCTTTTGTAAGTGGGTGGCCAGGTCCTTTTTCGTAGCCTGTCTTAGTCTGGAAGCCCCAGTGAAACCTGTCCACCAGGGGTGACCCTGTTGGTGTTTGAAATCCCGGTGGCACAGTTTTCAGCATCACAGCAACATGCAGCCACCACAGTATGACAACTACAGACCTACAGACGGGTGATGTGGGTCCCTGATGGGTATAGGAACCTGGGCTGAGGGGGTTAGAAGGCTGGATCTTAACCACTAGCCCACACGGATGGACCTTGAGGGCCTCATTCCAAGTGTGATAAGTCAAACAGAGAAAGAAAAATACTGTATGATCTCACTTATATGTGGAATCTGAAAAAAACAAACTCATAAATGTAGAGAACAGATGGGTACTTCCCAGAGGCAAAGGGTGGAGGGCTGGGTGAAATGGCCGAAGCTAGAAATAAAGAAGAAAAAAGAAAAGGGAGAGAAGAAGGAGGGAAGTAAAGGGCAAGGCGGGAGGAAGCAGTAATGGCTGTAGGGTCCAGGCAGCTTGCTGCAAGGAAACACAGAGAAGTGGAAAACCAGCTCACAAAGGGGCCCACTGCTGGGAAAAGGCTGGTTCGTGGTCACATCACAAGGACAGAATCATGACACTCATCTCTGCATTACTCCTATTTCTTTTTAATACATTAAGAAATATTAAGAAATGAACAGAAGAGAACTGAGGCCCTGATAAAAAATTTCTGGACATTTCCAAAGAACCTTAAAAGATGCTGCATAAGTTTAAACACGACGCATCGTAGGCGCTCCGAGTCGGCTGAGAGGTACCCAGTGCCAGCAGAAAGCTGCTCTGATCAGAGGTCAAGCACAAGTTATCCCTCTAGCTCTGGCTCACAGAGCTGTGCCAAAAAATTAACTTACGCACATCATGATGCATATGTGATTTATGAGAATGCAATTGTCTCTGTCATTAAAAACAATTAAAGATTCCCTTCTGGGGAAAAATAAAAATGTTATTGTGTTACAAATCTTTTCTGGAATCACTGGTAACAGATTTAAAATATTTAAGACAAATACTCTTCCTGGAACTTTATGAATGCGCTGACCAACATCGGCAGCTCCTTTCATTCTGCAGTCAACTGTTCTGAGATGCTGATCCAGGCTTAGATGAAGCCCAGAGGAATGTCCGGGAGCAAAGTGCAGCCTTCATGCTCTCCCTCCACCAACACCTGATCTGCACTCTCCCAAAAACAAGGAGGGGAGAACAGGAGATGCTCAGGACACAGCGTTTGGGACGAAGAGAAGCAAAGTAAGAAAGCCTGGTGGGGGACAACAGACGATTCTTTCAATAGACACCAAAGAGTCTGTCAACACATACTTACATGCAACATATTCTAAATGTGAGCAGGTGCTTCTGAGTGAGTCACCATGAGCAATGGCTAGTCTAATAAACTGTGCAATGTACAGGAATATTAAAAAAACTTCGTTGTAATATTTTAAAAGACTTCTAAGAGCCACAAATTCCCAGGCAAGCTTCACACTTAATCCTATTAACCTAAAATGTAACACCACATTGTAACTTAGAAGTAACAGTTTTTCTTATAGTCTGGACTTGAGATTATTATGATGTCAAGAAAGATCTATCATTGGTATTTCATAACTCCTTCTGAAATATTTGAGTAGGTGAGAGCTATAAAGAACCAAGCTACATTCTGGTAATTCCTGAAAAAAATTAAACAGGAAGGTCAAATATTTGATTATACAAAGGCTCTAGAGCTCTTAATAATCACAAATGTCAATATTTTAAATACACACATCTGTCATCTACCTAATGAAGAGTGCAAACATAAATATCAACATGCGTGTCTCAGAGGATGTTAGTTACATAAAGAACATTGGAACAAAGAAGAAAATGTTCTCATTCCACAGACAATCATTGAGAGTCAAGTAAGTATAAGGAATTGTGCCGAGAACAAGTAGGACTCAGACTGAGCGAGATTTAGACCCCACCTCGTAGCTGAGATCAACCTTGACCACACACAATTTCAGCACAAAGTCGTACACATGGAGGGATGGGGGAGGCAGACAAATCGGTGTCACAAGTGTAGCCGGACGGTCACTCCCATCCTGGCTGTTCAGGGAAGACACGATGGAGACACAGCCTTTTAACTGGATCTAAAGCAATGGGTTTGGCGTTCTCTCATGAAGGTGGATGAGGCGGAACTTGAAGGAGAGGAGTGAAGAAGTGTGCGAGCACGTGCTGAGATCTGGTGACAGGGAGCCCACCTGACCAGAACAGTGGTGGCTGGTGGCGAATTTCAGAACATGGGGTCAGAGCGGGAAGGCCTCACGCGGTCCACGTCACAGCATCACGAAAGGCCTGAAGTGGGGCGTGGCATGTCACTAGCATGCACGCAGAGGTTTGATCTGGGGGCACAGTGCAGGGCGCCCTGGAACAGTGAGTGTCCCATCAGGGCTGCAAACTCAGGCCACAGCACGGCCGGGAGGGTCTGCAGAGAGATCTCCGTTCCAGCCACAGGAGATCCGGCCAGTCCAATTCTGCCAAGTACCCCAGTTCTTCCAGAGAAAGTGGAAATCTAGATTTTATGTGAACTTTTCTAATTCATAACTCAAAGCAACTTTTTATTGATTGATTGGTGATTGAAAACTGAATTCAGTCCATGTGCGGCCAGCTTTCAACGGGACCACTAGTGGCACAGATGCTAAAATGATCCTGGCGTTAATTAATACGGCCTCAAATTGGATGGTGGCACGGATTATCATATGCCTAACCCTTCTTCCTTATAGCTTAATCAATTGATAAATTAGCTTTTAATGTATAATAATTAACAAATCTAAGCAAATATGATTTAGTAGGAATTTAAAAACACCTGGTGGAAGCATGTCACAGTTATATAAAATCATGAAATAAACAGTTTTCATGAAAAAACCTAATGGAACCATGTCACAGTTATATCAAATCACTGAATATACCATATATGTGTCCCCAGTGATAATCATGAGCTTAGAATTAGAAACAATAAGTTGAGAAGTCAGTGTGGGTAGTATCTCGTCTTGAGTGAAGATTCTGTTTACTATTACTTTTAACATATTAAAATGACTGATTAAATTAATAGTGCAATTTTAATCCTTTAAACATGCAGTCAGCTAGTCAACTAGTCTCCTACAGCTAGTTTTAATAGTGCAAATATTTTCATACTTAGTAGACAGAAAAAGAAGTCAGCTGTTACTATTTTAATATATTTTCAGACCAAGGGTACTACTTTCATAGATTACGGGAGGTGAAACGACTGTCCTGAAATTCTCTGTGTCTCTCAGGTTCATGTTGAGCTTTTCATACGGTAAGCTCATCAAATCGGGGACATCTTTGGCAAGAAGTCAGATAAAGGAGCTTCTGCAGGAGTCCACAGCCCTGCTGTCAATATTCAGAAAAGAAGATTTTAGTGAGGAACCAGCACCAGGAGGGGAGGAAACACCAGTTTCTCTCTGGGCTCCCTCTTCTCTGCGTGGTGCTCCCACAAGGCATGGGGGAAACAAGACCGACTCAGTCTAGGGGGCTGCCCCGAGAAGCTGGCAGGAACCCCAGACCAGAAGGGCTTTCAAAATGCAGAGGAGTAAATCCTATTCTGTAACCAGGTGACCCAGACGCTGGTCCCTTTCCCTGCAGCATCTGTCCACCGTCTCTGAGCCTTTTGTAAACTTTCGTCTAAAGGATAAAGATGGGGACCAACCCTGAAAAGAGGACCCATGCAGAGAGTCTGCCCTTACAGAGCTCTTCTGAGGCCCGCCTGAGGGTCTTGATGGCAGTGGGTGAGAAATCCCCAAAGGGAAGGGACCCTTGGCAGTAAGGGTCAAGGTCAGAAAGTCACTCTGTGAAAACCTTTCTCTTTATACATATTACAAGGTCAGGGATTGATCTTTTTAAGAGAACCAGCAGGTGTCCCTAAAACTTATCACCCAACATCAGAGGAACAAAGGAAGTATCTTAAAAGTTCATGAGATTGTTGGAAATATTTGGTGAAGAAATCTTGATCTATTTTCTAGGCATCCACCTATCTCTCCCCACACTGCCCTCCGCATAGTGAGGATTAAAGTAATGTTCCCAGCAGTCACTATACTGCTCCTGAGGTGGTGTCTACACCCACGGCTGCCTCTACCTGGGGTCCCCATGGTCCCGGTCTGCTGGCACAGTCCCTTGGTATAAGGATCATTGTATTCCTTTTTCTCTCAAAAGTGTCCCAGTCTGGACAAGAAATTATATAATCACAGAGCATTTAACCAATAGCCGAGGGTATCTGCATAACAACCACACGTCAAGGAATCTGTGCCTGAACTTACTGTCTCCAGCACCACTAAAGGCCCTCCTCCAATCAAGACATTTTCCGCACTCTTGCTGGCGTGGCGCTTTCCATCCTCCTGGACGCAGCTTGTGCGTCGGTTCTGCGGCTGGAGGTGCAGAGAGCAGTGTATTCAACCCAGGTTACCCGCTGAAACCCACCAGCTCAGGAGGCCACACCTGAGCTTGTGCGTCTGAAAATTTCTTCTAAGTTTAGCTTTAGAGAAATATCTGCAGATTACTGTGCATACTGTTGCTGTTATTAGAAAAGGTAATGTAGATAATAAATTGTATTGTCCTTGTTTTAGCTGCCATTAAACTGAGAGTAATTTTAGAAACTAGGTGTATAAACCAAAACTTTACTACCTACTCTATATATTTTATATGATCGCTTTACTCACTTATTCTTAATTTTCTTATTTTCTGTTACATTTTACTTACAAGCCCTCTTAATTCCTTTTGTAAACTTAAAAATAAGTAAACATTAAAATTAAGAAGTAAAATATTCTAAGTCCTCCTCCCATTCTAGAAATAATGATCACATTTGTGATTAAAGGACAAATGTCAGAACCCATAAGGCTGGCGTGGTGGAATTAAGCTTATAGGCAAGAGACCCATTCATTTTCTAAAGTTGAAATATGAAAGGAGGAAGGCCATTTGTCTTGCTGGCTCGGAGGAGAGAAAGCACAGTGAGCGTTTCAGTTTTGGATAACAAGGCATAGAGCATCCCAGACAGTCCTTTAGGAAGTGACTCTGGGCTCCCTGTGGGAACACCAACTGTGTGATTCTGGACAAGATTGTGTACCCCTGACTCTCAGCTTCTTCGGCTTTACAACAGGGCCAACATCTCCTCCAGTGCTTGTCGTGAGAACCAAGCGTGACGATATGTGGGCACACCCAGGCAGGCGCCTGGTGCAGCACATGCTCGCTAGAGGGTAACGAGGATTCCTATTTATAAGAGAAAGAGAAGCAGCTCCTTGGTCACGAAGACCACACCCTGAGGCCTCTAGGAATTCCCCAGTTCTCAATCCCCGTCTACCACATCGTGCAGAAGACAAGATCGGGCGCTGGCTTCAACACTGGCCGTGTCACCACTGCGTCACTGTGTTCCGAGTGTGGTGAACACCTTCACGTCACATACATTAGCCATACCGAGACCGACGCCCAGCTCTTGGTTACTGCAAACCTGGATTTACCTCCTGGTCCAGAAGCATTGTTTTCTTGTACCTCTCCATGTTCCTTTCTCTTCCAACAGCAGACATCAGAGTTTGCTTGATTTCCAGGACTGTTCTTCACAAAGGAATGAAACGTACCTCACTTTAGGAGTAATTCCATGGGCCTTTTGAGCAAAGTTTTCCGTGAGATGCTAAGAAGACTCTGGGTGGATGGCAAGGCCCCTCACTCGGTGCAATCTTCACTCCTGCTCACCTCATCTCACTCCGCGAGCGACCCAAATCTGTGCCTACAAGGGGACAAACCACGAGAGAAACTGGGAGAGCTCAGGGGCTCACAAAGAGTGAGACCAACAGGGATTAAACCACAACAGCCAAGCACCTACGGATTGTCTGCCTTTTTCCTTAGAAATTCATAAGCACAGAAAGAAAGGCAACGCAGACGGATGCCCAGCACATCGGTTCCGAGGAGGCCACGGTGCAGGGACACCTCTGTGAGCCAGAGTTACCACAGGCGTGTGAGGTGGGGAGGAGAGAGCTGAGAGTCTGCTGGTGCTGAAAACAGAGACAGGGCGAGTCAGAGAGAGGAGCCGGACCCTGAGTAAACTTCTGTAGACAAGCCCTGATATCAGAGAAATAGCCCCAGTGCTGGACCTCGTTAGATGTGGAGCGTCGTCTTGAGGAAGCAGGAGGCCGTCTTGGAGGAAGAGCCGTGGACCAGCATTGCCCGTGTCTCCAGCCACAGGCCATCACGCATGGTTCAGTCAGATTTATCCCGGTCTGACACCAGGACCTGGTGGAACTGCAGAGCGTTCTCACCAGAGCGAGTTCCCACCAGCCTGTGCTCTCCGTCCTCACAGGAACATGCGTTGACACACGCCTCAGGGAATAAGGTGTCACGTGGGACTCTGTGCCACATTATCATCGGTCAAGCCACCACTTCAGCAATGCAGACATTCATACATGTTCAGAAATACAGACGCATTCGTGAAGCATCTTCTTCAGTTCTCACTAAAACCCAGGGCACTGCCTATTATTTTTACACATAAGGAAACCGAGATTAAATGAGTCTCCCAACATGGTGCAATCAGCAAGCGGCAAAACTGAAAGACAGCATTGAGGTCAGTCAGACTCCAAAGTCTACAATCTTTACAGTCCACCACGCTCACCCTCCAGAGACCTAAATGATGGGTATTTTCTAATTTTCATAGACGAGAAGGGAGTGGAAGCAGCTCAAAGAGTGGCCAGCAAAGGGGGCTGCCTGTAGCGACAGAAAGCCAGAAGTGGAAATGCCCAGGCTCCCTCTGGGACCCTCGTCACTGTCTCTCACTGTTGCTCTGACCCTCCTCCCTCCTTCCCCCTGGATTTTGGCAAGATGCCACAGAATGTCTCAGCAACCCAGATCGGTTCTCTCACTTACAGTGGAAAACACGCCACCACATCCATGTCCACACGCCCCTCCATCGTGAGAACAGATCAACATCTCACTAGAGAAAACGCAGCCGTGATGGAGAGCAATTCTACACCATTTTACCCACGTGAACCCGAACCGTGCCCACCACTGTTCTACCAGCAAACAGAATTCTGAGATTTACTACGGATGGCAAAATCTTATGAACGCATACCATACCAAGAAGAGCGCATAAAAATGACTCACTTGTTTCCCCCTTGCTTGTCAGCATCATATTTTTAAACTTCTCTGGTCGCCTAATAAATCTACAGGTGATCACCTTGGGATGCATTAGATTTAGGAAACAGCCACCTGGGCACTAAATTATTCAACACTTTGCAAAATAGAATGTTAATTAGACCATAAAAGGAGAGCACACTAAAATAATTATAACTTATTTCAATACAAGCTTTTTATTTGGACAGAAAGTGAATTTAAATTTACTGGGGTCAGCCCTGGAGTCAGCGACGGCTACTGCCCGGTAGCAGGCACCCAGCTTTCACGAGCTCCACAGGGTCGTGACTCAGTCTCGTCACAAGAGGAGTGTCCCAGGCTTGTCTCCCAAGGTCCACAGCCTAAGGTCTCAGGGTCCCGTCTCCTTGAACCCACAAACCACGGCCAGGCGCCGTATCTTACAAGCTTCAAGAGGCAGTAGTTAGAACACAGCCTCTGTCACCAGACTGCCAAGATTTAGACTCTGGCTCTGCCACTTACTGGCTGTGTGACCTTGGACAAGTTACTTAACTCTTCTGGGTCTCAGTTTTAGATGAGTTAGAATCATACCTCCAGACACAAAGGAAACTTTCAATATTACTGTAAGGATGTGTGAAGTTCCTCCTTCTCTCCCCGCCCCTTACAGAAAGAACAATGTTATTGCAAAGATGCTGCCTTGTTGAGAAAAGAAATTAAAATCTCCATGGACCTGTTTTTCGTGTCCTCAAAGGCAAATGAAGCTAAAGGAATCTATGGGCTTCGTCAGAGTGAGGGGGAGTGAGGGGACAGGAATGGGTTTCTTCTGGAGGAACCACTGAGTGCCAGTGGTGGTCTTCTCTCTGTTCCTCCTCTCACAGCCCCTTTCCACTCTTCTGTGAGGCTGACACGTCCGTCCACGAGCTGGGACCGGCGGGCGCCCCTGGCACTGGAGAAGGGGCAGCAGAAAGCATGCAGCAGCTGCAGCCCCATCGTCGGGAGGAAAGGCCTGGGAGGAGGACAAATGGAGGCTTTCCCGGATATCCCTGCCGGGAGCAGGGTGCACACGCAGGGTCCCTGAGGGCCATGTAAAGGCCACGGCGGGAGCCCCATGAGAAGGCAGGCAGGGGACGTGCACCCCACAGAAGGAACCGGGGCCGGGCAGTGTGATCAGAGAAGCAGTGATGACCCCCGAAGGGGTCAGACACCCCTGAGGACTGTCCTTTCCTCTGCCTCCTCCAAGTGCCAGCACCGAAGGCCAGAGCCGAGCAGAGGGAGGCAAGCGTGCGGAGCGGACGGTGCCCTGGAGCCCACGTCCCCCATGGCAGGTCCGGCCACAGGTGCCCCACACTGAGGAGTTGGCAACTGTGAGTCGAACATGAGACTGAAATATTACAGAGGACGGACTGCCTCCCGCCTAACACCCACTTATTCTTGTTGAGGAAAAGTGGCCGAGAAGTGACAGCACCAGACCAGGAAGGCTCAGAGAGACAGACTCACAGCAGGAAAGAGCGTCAAGAAGGGGCTTCTACTGAAACGCAAGGAGGAATTTGATGCCTACTCCTCACAAGTGGAGCCTTCTCCATCAAAACAGTTTTTGAAAGACAGATATTGCCATCTCTGACCCAGTCAATCACCCTGCACAAACTGTGCCAGGATCTGTCCCCGGCAGAACCAGGGAGCCTGCCCACTCCTTACCACCTGTCCACCGTTCAGCCTCCGAAGAACCCTCAGCCTGCACCCTAAGGGATGCTCCAAGCTCTGGGAGCCCAGGCACCGGTTCTCCTAAGAGGCCCTAACCACGCCTTCCGCGTGGGGCCCAGTTTACGCTGAAAGACGTACCTTGGCTCAAATGAGCAAAGTAATCCTAACATCAGCAATATACACTTACTCATTTACTGTGCACAGAGTTTAAGCTTAAATCTATGATATTAAATAAGTGCTTTCTCTAGAAAAAATTGCAGAAGTATTAAACTGCCAAAAACAGATAGCCAGGATCAATAATGGAAGCAGGAAGAAATGTTTCTCTTTCCCGACATCATCCTGATTCTCTCTCCCCAAATGAAGGCCACAGGTCTGCGAAGAACAGACTGCGCCCCGGGTCTCTGTAGGGCTGGGGACGGGCAGCAGCACGTTCCGTTTGACGTGTCTGCTGACTCACCCGTCCCCGGCATGGCGCAGACCTCAGCAATGGGGACGGCTCTCTGCTGCCTACCTCGCGCCACGACACTTGTCCTCCCACCTTCTGACATCCTCATCCTCCACTAAACGGTGTCAGAATGCCCGCGGCCTGACTGCCATTGCCGGTTGCACCACCGCCATTGGAGGAGCTAGGCTGTACGAGCTACAGCTGTGGACTTTTCGGTAATAGAAGCTTCTCAGTCCTCTGCCTTCACTGCCCAACAGTCAGAAGCAGCGAGTTCCCAGATGACATGCTCTCAACTCCTGAGGCTGGTCCCCACCTGATCGGCACACAACACAAGGAAAAGAAACATCCCCGCAGGGAAAGACAGCAGCTTTCTGGTCCTGGTCCTTACGGGGCTGAGGCTGAGGATGCAGAAACCCTCGCTTCCTCCACGGCTGGTCTGCAGTGGCCCTCGACAGTCCTCACTACCTTGCTCCCTGGCGCCATGTACCCCTCTATGCCTACGACCAGGGCAGGATGCCGACAGCAGGCCAAAGGCTGAAAGTCAATGGACAGCGAGGTCAACGCAGACGCCTGTCAGCTCCTTTCTCAAGTGTTTTAACTCCACTGAGAACTCAAGTAGCTTAATCTCAGGCATGAGTAATGAATTTACTCTCCATCTTCAATCTGTCCTCAAGATTAAAGTTTAAAGGTAAGAAAATAACCTTTGAAGTGATGATTATCTTTTCATTAACATTTTTATACCTAATCCGATTTCCCAGTGGGCTGTTGGTGAAACCCCTCACCCGCCAGGCCCCTCCCTTCGTTAGGATCCTCTTACCCACTGCTGTAATCACGGGTTTGTTCTTTCTCAAACTTTTCCTTTTCTATTGTATTTTGTTTCCTACATCCTATAGACATAGTCCAATAAAATCCATCATGTAACTCTTGAGAAAGCAACATTTAAGCCACATTTTGCTGAAAGTCCTTGATGAATGGAAAGCTTTGCTGTCGACCTTAAAGGAGCGTATGCTGCAGCTCAGGACTCGGGAGAGGCCTCCACGCCAGGCAGACGCCAGCAGAGGCTGTGCCGGCTCAGCCCGGGCACTGGCAGGGCCAGAGAGCAGGGGGCACTCGGACACCAACCAGCTGGTTGTTTAAAACGTTTCATCGGGAAATCCCTTCACTGTGGACGCAAGAGCCGCTCAACCACTGCTTCCTACACGTGAGCCGAGATAGCGCTCGTTACAATACAGCTAACAAGGATATGTTTACTATTTCTTTTGTGCCCCAGTGTCCACCATTCCTACTTGCAAACATCACCACTCCTAAGACCATGCAAGTATTTTCACTGTGGGCGGATTGTCACAGATATTAGGCATCTTGACAAACTGCTATTTTAACCAAAGTGCGACAGACGCAAGCTTAGGGGCCAACTTTCCGTGACCTCAAGGGGATCATTTTAAGACCAGTCCTGAGAGAACAGGTGAGGTTATTTTCAAGGCCAACACAAAGAGAGGGAATTTCTTTCTTTCTTGGGAATCCCTTTGATCGAAAAAATATCCAAAAAAAGATTACAATTTCATTTAAATAATGTAACATAGTGACATTTCAGAAATAGAGACTTTATATAACTTTTCCCTTCAAGCTAAAAATTCCTTAAAAGTCTGACTCTGAATTTTACCCTATTGTAAAAGAATATTAAACGATTTCAGGAGTAAGGCAACCTTATTTTTCAAAAAGAATGTTTTAAATTAGAGAATATAGCCCATACCTGAAAGATCTCATTTCTCCTCCCTACCTTTCTGGTTTCTGAAACTACAATTTGTACCACTGGTATCATAAAACCAATCCATTTTTCTCTCAGCCTATCTTTTTTACATTTTACATTTTTTACGTTTTACTTCTTACTCCTGATTTCCTAGAGCCTTAAAACTGAAAACCTGAAAACTGAAATACTCTTAAAACCAGTATTTGAACAGAAAATATTCTGAAATAGGAACTTTGATGAAGTTTCTCCTTTAAGAATTGAGATGGCCTCATTATGTTCTCTCCAGATGCTTTTAGCCAAGCAGGAGGCTCAGACAATAGGCAACTTAGAAAGGGAGGAGGGAAATGACCCCCGGCCCTGAACAGGGTCTCAGAGCCCCTCCTCACCCCTGGGAACCACGGCTGCCACAGCGCCCACTGACCATCAGGAAGACCATTCTTTTGCAGAAGGAGGCAGAACGGGCTAGTTCTGGTAGTTCTGTTTCAGGCAGATATACCTGTGGGTCCTGTGGATGCTGCTTGGAGACTTTTATTGAGAATCAGAATGTGCCTGTCAGAATGCCCTCCCTTGAGAGACAGCTGCCACTTTAGGATCTCGACAGCCCACTTACTACAGCTTCCACTGAAACACACAGGGCAGTTCTGCTTCCAAGAACTGAATTTGACTCTGGGGCATTCAACAAGAGATTAGAAGAGCTCAGGTTGGCCAGAATGAGTGCGAGTCCACAGTAAGTTAAAGCCGCTGTATTAAATATAAATGGCAAAAATTCAGACCGAGATGAATTGTGTTTTCTAAGCAATTTCACATTTTTGAAAGTTACTTCTCTCCACTTATTTTCTAAAATAGATGCTTATACCTTTAACCTTCTAATTTTACTGCAGGTCATCCTTTATACGAAGGAGAGCAGAACTCTGGTTGATCATCTTATAATACAATAGCTGATTTGCTTATTTATTCTGTTTATTTTCTCTCCTCAATAGAACTTGAGCTCCATGAGAAGGGACTTTCTGTTTGATTCAGTCTGTATCCCAAACACCTGGAGGAATGCCCAGCACTCCCAGTGGTAAGAATGAATATGTTCTTTTGCTAGTAGTAGTAATGTGTTCGAATCCATACCTAGGTTAACGGAAAGGGAAAGCAGATCAAAACTAGCTGCCCAATAAACCCAAAGATTTTGGCTAATAATTCCAAGCAGTATCCAACGGATTTTTCAATCCTGGACCACAAAAAGAACACAGAAGTCACAAAGATTTCCTGATCAAGATGATGTTAAAAGCCACCTAAAGCAACAACGTAATTAACACTAACTTCTTGTTTCTTTTACAGCCTAGTGTAACTCTTCTCACAGGAGAATTTGGACTGTTTCCACCTTTTCTGATTTACTCCCTTCTATGTTGCCAGCTGGGTCAGAGTGGCTGTAAACAAGCCCTGTGGCTTACAGACCCGGCAGGCACACTTGTTGAAAGCTGTTTTTTTGTCCCACTGACCTCCTCGTTCTCATATATTATGTTCACCTCTTTAAATTTGGGATTACAAGGCATTTAATTCAAGCAGATTAAGAAACTGCTTAAGGTTGGTCAGTGTAAATTAAAGTAAGGCAGCCCAGCAATGTGTCATGTGATCATCATTTCTAGAAACGCTCCATCCCAGTCTCCCTCCTCTGGAGCATTCACCAGGGCTTCAAAGAAATTGTGAAACTGAAAAAATCCCATGGTTTGCATTTAGATTTAATTTGGAATTGTTGAGTGTCACAGTGCTGCTTCTCAGAAATAAAGCTCTACTGAGTAGTTATGTCTGACGAGCTTATTCAAAAAATCTCAAAGCTGCACCAAGAGTACAAACAAAAATCAGTGCCTGCGGTGCACAGGGTCATAAAGAAGGAGGTGGCAGCTGAAACGAGAAACCTGGAGCTGCTTTAAAAAGTATTTACAGCTTCTTTCTGCAGGTCGCTTCAAATTACAAAGCATATCATTTTAGGCTATATAAAAACAGATTTCGGTTTTTTGTAACTGCATGTCATAATCTTCCTATGACGAACTGAGGTATTTGAGTAATTCACTTAATATACAGGATTTACTTTCCTGAGTCATATCACTGCAAGATTTATTTTCTAAATCTAAAGCAGCTTTTTAAAATATTGATTTTATGCAAAGATTCAAGTCACAGAAGGACAGCAGAACACTATAGCTGACAATTAAAGAGCAGGGAAGTATAAATCTCACAGCAGAAATTGTTAAAATAGCCTAAAATATCTATTTTATATGGTCTATCGGCCTGAATCAAATATTCAAGGTAAATATTCTACAAAAGTAAAATATGCTCCCCCCAAATCCTGAGAGTGGAATCTAAAATTTCAGTTCTCAGCACAATGTTTCAAAAGCATTCATTTGCCACCTGTCTCCAGACTCCAATTTATAGCAAACAGCCTTGCTAAAAATAATAAATAAAAATAATGGCATCCATCGGGTCGTATTCCCCTGAGAATCCCTCCACCTTTTCGTGAACATCTCTCTCCCGTTCCGATCCTTCCCTCTGGTCACTAGGTAACAATTTCCTTCTAATTGAGGCTCATCTCCAGTAAGCTCGGACATGGGCCCGCAGCATACTCAGGAACCCCAGTTCATCAGCTTGCCTCCACCTCTGTGCCTTCCAACTTTTCCAAAATGCCTGCCTCTAGCGTCTGAACCTGGTCAAGGTTCTTCTTCCATGTCAACATCCTCCCCTACAATGAAACTTCCACCCACCCCATTCCAACCCACTCCCTGATGCACTCATGAAGATGGTGAGAACGCCATGAGGCAGCCCTTTCCACACAGACCTGACGGCTGTGCAAATACGGAACCTGAAACTGAGGTTAGCACCCACCCAGGCTGGTCCTTGAAGGTCAATGACTTCTCGAGAGTTCAAGAGATACAGGAACCCCGATCATTCACTGTTGGTCCAATTAGTAATCCACCTCTTTGGGAACCAAAATATTTTATTTTGCTTCCACATTAGCAGCAGTAACTTTAAAAAAAAAAAAATCATGTCTTTAAAATGATTCCAAGGACATACACAATAAAGAAAAAATTGCATTATCCAAACATGAAAAATAAATGTATTTCAAAAATACCAAAAATGAAATTGAAATACAGTATATAAAATTAAAGGATTCTTACTTTAAAAACATCTTAAAGATCAATAAATAATGCAAAGACCCAGTAGTGGGAAAAAGAACAAAGAATGTGCATGGAAAATTCAAAATAGAAACATTGTCAATTGCCAACAAACATCTGGAAAATATTCATATTCACTAGTAGTGTAAGAAATGCAAATTAAGAAAAAAAACCCAAACACTTTTTACCTATAAATCTGAAAAGGACTTAAATCACACACGGTCCCTGTGCAGCTGTCGAGACAGTTATTCTCATAAACGTTAAAACTGGCACAGCCTCTCTGGAGACATCTGCCAATATACAGCAAAAACTTTAAAGCTTTACAAATTTACTTGAACTTGTTTTAGAAAACATTATAGTTGTTTTATAATTACAAAAAACTGAAAGAATTTTAAATCGCTTACAACATGTTCTATCCATGAGATAAAATATTATGGATTTCCCAGGCTGTTAAAATTAAATAAAAATTATTTCCCCAGGTCTTAGAGCTTTCAAGACATGAATGTGCTTTGCGAATCTCCAAGAGGGAGCTCGAGTTCCTAGTCTTACTTTTTTCTACTATAGGTCAGGTTGATTAAAGTACAGTTTAATACAACACAGTTCATCACTCTTTGGTGCATGGCCTGATGCATTTGACAATCAAGACGGAACATCACCAAACTCTACAAGCCCCCTCAGGGCCCTTGGCACCAAGGCCCTCTCTCCCTCCCAGGCCTTGGCAAGTACTACTCTTTCTGAGCTTATCAGTTTTGCCTTTTTCTAGAATTTCATAAAAATGGAAATCTATAGAACGCAGCCTATTGAGTCTGGCTCTTTGGCTCAGCACAGTGTCTCTGAGATCCGTCCATGCTGTCGGGCTCCTTTCCATTGCTGAGCAGTAGCATGTGGGGAAGACAGACCACAACGTATTTATTCATCCACTAGGTGATAGACATGTGAGTTTTTCCCAGTTTTGGCTATTGTGAATAAAATTGCTATGAACATTTGCATGTAGGTTTCTGTGAGGACATAAGTTTTTATTTCTCTGATTAAATATCTCAGAATTTGATTGCTGGGTAATATATTAAATATGTACTTACCTTAATAAGAAACTGCCAACTGTTTTCCAAAGTGGCTTGTCATTTGACATCCCAACATCAGCACATGAGCGCTTCAGATGCACCAAGTTTCGTCCACACTTGTCACTGTCTTTTCAGCTTTAGCCGTCCCAGTGGGCGTGCAGAGCACATCACTGTGGTTTTGATTTGCATTTCCCTGATAGCTAAAGACGTGGCACATCTTCTCATGTGCATATTTGCCTCTAGTTTATTTTCTTAGGCAAAGTGTTCAACTATTTCGCCCATTATGGGGAACTGTTTGCCATCTTATTATTTAATTATTTGGGTACACACTTTTTATTAGAAATGTATTTTACAAACTTTTTCTCAAAGTCTCCAAGTTTACAGTCATTCTCATAACAATGTCTTTCAAAGAGTAGAATTTTTAATTTTGATGAAATCTAATTTATCAATTTTTTCCTATTACATTTTGTGTTTTGTGGCCATTCCAAGAATTCTTTGCCTAATAAAAACTCACAAATATTTTCCCCTATGTTTTCTTCTAAGAGTTTCCCAGCTTTAGCTCTTACTCTTAGGTCTGTGATCCCCTATGTGTTCATTTTTGTATAGCGGGTGCGGTAAAGGTCTACACAGGTTTTTCATTTGATTATGGAGATCCAGCTGTATCAGCCCTGCTTGTTGCTCGACACTGGAATACTCCGGCACCTTTGAAAAGTTTCCTAGATTTACTTAATGACAAAACCTATTTACTTTTGAGCATTAATTATTATCTCACAGAAATATAGACTAGCTTTATGGTAAATGCTTTTAAAAAAGATTATTTAATAATATCTTAAAATGTTAATGACACATTGTCATGTAAAAAAAAAGCTGGAACAGCAAAAGCATATGTGCATACCTGGAACGTTACGTACCAAAAGATATACACAGAGGTTACTGGGTTTGGATTATATTATGGGTAATTTTATCTCCCTTTTATATGTTTAATTGAATTTTCCTTTTTAAATGTATGTATAAATTATAATAAACATTTTGAAATTTTATTCACTAAAATTTTTGATTCAATGCTTCCTCAGAGCTATATCTTTATTTAAGCTATAATTAGTGGGGATAATCACATCAGCAAATAAAGTTGACGTGCAGCAAATCAGACAGAAAAGGGAAAAAATTCTAGTTAAAAGCACCTTACCATTTTCTAAAAGCAATGTCAGATTATATTTGACAATTTCATTGTTAAACTGAATGTTCTCAAAGGAAAAGGTTTTAGAGTTAAACCAAATTTTCTCAGCAGAGCACATCCCTAAATAACAAGAAGTCAATGAATGATTTAGGCATAAAAGCCCGTTGTGCAATCACCCTGATTTTAACGGTGCGATCCTGGTGCTGAGGCTCCTTCCACTCACAGGGCATCCAGAACCTTCTATTGGTACCACACAGCGTATGCAAAGCATCAAGAGGTAATAATGGTTTCATTTTTCTTTAAAGACTTTTTTCCCTAGATTTCAGTGTAGACAGATAAAAATGACAACTATTAACACTTCTATTTCTGTATCATTGCCCTGTCTCTCTTCTCCTATAAGAGAGAGAGAGTTCTGGTAGAGCAGAACTTGCCTTTTCAGGAATTTACTTGCATTCACAATATGAGTGATGCAAATGATCCTGCAAGTGCGTGTGTATGCACGTGCATGTGTGTTCTATGACCGTGGCGTTACACACCAGATTCTAAGATAGACTGAAACACGGCAAAAATTATAATTAGTACCAAGTGGGTGTAGTATAATGAGCTAAATATGCCAAGTAGAGAAGTTGGAATTCGTTTTCAGATTCAATTTAGGTGCTGTCTGCGGCTTTGGGGTGATTTCTGATTGTTAAAACACTTAGGTTGTCTCCAAATTTTCCAAACGGTTAACAGTGCTCTACAAACCCCCAGGGCTTCCTCTGCATGCTGCACGTTTTTCTCCCTTTTTCCTCAATTGAGGTTAACATGATGTGTTTAGGGATTACAAACAAATGCCAATCTAATCTAATCTAATCTAATCTATCTCAGAGAATATTTCTGGTGGAGTTGCCTTTCCCTGTCATGTTACAAAGGTTCTTAACATGAAGAACATAGAAACATACTTAAAAATGGCTTTACAGGACTTCTCCAAGAGGTATCTGAATAAGTATAAAATGGTGACTCAAAATACTTGGTCAAGAGTATGCTGTGAGATTAGTGAGAGAAAGAAGCAATATTTTTTCAATGTTCAAAACACTTAAAAGAAATACAGCTATAACAATAAGAAATCACCTGAAAACAAGCTTCAGAAGACACGTGAATTTCAACTTTTCTACTTTGCTGTTTACCTCTGACATTATAGCCACGTGGTACTCACACCCCACTTTTTTCAAAGAATAAAAAAAATATAGCACACAGGATGCATTATAGAGTGTTGTTAATCATTTGGAAAATCAGACACAAGTAAGTATCTGTTGATAAAGAATTCCTGAAGTAAATTACAGCACATGTATACAGTGACATACCCTCCAGATATTAACTATAATGTGTTAGCAGAATACATATTGACATAAAATGTGTTGTAGATACATTTTAAGACTTAACTATATGTGAGCGGTGAGATGAGAAGTGATTTTTTAAAATTTTCTTTTATTTATCTAGAGTTTTTAAAAAACTTTGCACCCAACATTAGTAGAGACGCATCAGAATCTAAAGGCACACCTATCGGAAAGATGCTTCTGCAACAGACCATTGGCACAGCCTCGCTCCCTAAGAGGGCAGCTCCTGACCAGCATGATTTCTGCCTAAACTGTCAGCAACGTGCAGTGCAGACTATGCAAATCTGACCTCTTTCTACTACACTAACACTACCTACCTTTGTACAGCGTCTGATCTGGATTGACAGGGTGAGACTTTAGTAAATTTCTGATGAAACTACTGACAATATTGTATATGTTATTGTCAACATACGCTCTTTTAGAAAGTAAGTTTTTATGATACCCAGAAGCACGGTACCTCTAGGAAGACAAACTATGATGAGAAGCATCACTAGGGAACCCCACTACACGTTATCAGTGAAATTTCCCGTCCTGGGACGTGGAGTAACGGAGTAGTCCAGAGTGGGACTTCAGAGTTAGGTAAGCCTCAGCATGAATCCTTGCTTGGTCATTATCACTTTTGTTTATTTGGGCAAATTACTTAACCTTGATAAACTTCATCAGTTTCTATGTTTCTAGGTAAACTCAACAGTTTCCTCATCTGTTAAATGAAAATGATAAAAGGACCAACCCTACAGGGTTGTTGTGAAGACTGAGGAAAAGCAAGGGTGATGTGTGTTTCGTGCCTGCACAGCGCCCAGTGTGCTCAGCGAGTCAGGAAAAGCCACAGGTGCTGGGGTGCACACCCCTGAGAACGACGCACAGGCTCCAGGCACGGATTGGCCAGATGTGCTGTGTGTAGAAGGGGGGCCAGCTCACAAGGGGTGGGGTCGTGTCTCACAAGACGAGAAAGTGGACTAGCAGCTACCACATAATTTAAAATGTTAGTAAGCAGACATCACACACACACAAAGTAAAGCCTCATCAAGTCATAAAGTTGAGAGCTCACCCGACAGAGAAAAGAGCTGGATCTCATTCCCTTGACTTCCCAGAGATGAGCATTCTCCCTTCATCTTAAGTCATTCCAACAAAAACTACTGCTTTTGGTACTATTTGGAATATATATCCAAACAGCTTTTTAGGATTTCACAGTGGACTACTTTCTTATAAGCCAGATAAATTTCCAAAACGTCTCTGAATTATCCAAAAATGAATAAAAATCTGAGAAGATTGGTAAGTAAAAAAAGGAATTAAAGTAAAGGTCATGAAATCCCATCAGCTAGTTTTGGCAGGCGCAGCCAGGTATTCAGGTTTCTCTCTGGAGGCAGAAGGCATCGCTGTCTCCTCAGTGAGTGGGATTCCAGGCAGAGAGATGGACAGACAGAAAGAACAGATTGCATTTTTTTCTTCAAATGAAAGCTTATATGCAGGGGGCCTGTCTGGAGCTGAATGAAGTGCGTTCCTGTGTGTGCACATACAGCCTGATCACCAAGCCCGTCAGGTCCCCTGGGAGGTGCACTGGAGGTCAGTCTGCACTGCCCGTCAGGTGAGCCGACAATAAAAATACCTGAGATGATCCCCAGGCCACAAGCAGGTTTCAAAGGGGAGGGGTATCCAGGACAAAACAATATTATTACTAATAAAATTAATCATCTCTTTTCAACATCTAAAAAGAACTTCTAAAAATAAAGGTAACATTTAAATCAATGACTAATTTAGTTGGCAAAGTTCTGAGTAAACAAAGTACGGTGAGACAAGACAGGTTTTTGCCTCAAAATCCACCCCCCGGAGTCCAGAAAAAGTAAATGCTTAGGTTGCACGTTGCAGTCCCCATCACTGGACACACGGTGTAGCAGCTGCCGGGGACAGCACTGTCAACAGGCTGTAAATAAGAACCACAAGAATAAGCCAAATTACCTAACTTCTAAATATGCAATTGAACTGAAAGTGTTACTTAATGGAATAAGTGAGTTAAAGCAATAAAAGAATGAAGAATGGGTCAGTGGAAGCGGGGAATGTCTGCTAAATTCATTTCAGCTCCCTGGGATTCGCTGTGCCAGCAGGTGCAGAGCACGCCACTGGGGCTCCACGTGGTAGAATCTGCAGCTCCTGAAACATCCCGTATACTTTACATAACAGTAATAGTCATACATGAAAGACTGAAAATCTCATTTTAAAATGTTACCTATTTCCCCCAAATATACTAGTCAAGACCTCTAAACTTTAAGAAATTCTCTAACTTGACTCAGGTGTAGCTGTGGGACTTAGTATTTCTAACCTGCAAAATGGGAGCACTGGCCTAGATACTGGGATTCTGAATCTAGACGTGAATTTCCAAACATCACATCATTGTCGTGTGGCCTGGAAAGGTCTGTGACTACTGTTCACTAAGTCCTGATATTGCTCTCACGCGGCTCCAAATAACAGACGGCTGGAAATGGGAACTGGACACCAGGGTCTGTCCTCACTAGTCTTCCAGTGGAACAACGGCAGAGAGGGAAAGGAGGCAGGTGGAAAGAGCACAAATTACAGAACTGCAGAGATAACCCAGGCCCCCTCCCACTCTGCAGGTGAAAACACTAAAATTCATAGATATTAAGCACCTTCTATCCCATAACATAGAACCTGTCAGTAGAAAATCCAAAACACTATTTTGAAGTCTTCCTTGTGTTAGCATCAGAAGCCATGTGCTGTGAGCAATGCTAATTTGCAGATTCTGTGAGTATAAAGTCACTGATCCGGGCTTGTATTCTTTGGTTATTCGAAAAAGAGTGAAAACAATGTTAGAGGAAGTATGGTAGGAATTTGTAGGATTCAGTGTCTCCTTCCCCTCCTCATTAGTGGGTTCATCAAGTTTGCCGACCAAAGAATGCCTTAATCGTTATACAGCTTCTTCTTCTTCTTCTTCTTTTTTTTTTGGTAAGGAAGACTGGCCCTGAGCTAACATCTGTTGCCAATATTCCTCTTTTTGCTTGAGGAAGATTTTTGCTGAGCTAACATCTGTGCCCATCTTCTTCTATTTTTTGTATGGTGGGATGCCACCACAACATGGCTTGATGAGAGGTGTGTAGGTCTGGGTCTGTCCAGCCACACAAACCCTGGACCACTGAAGTGGAGTGTGTGCCCTTAACCAATACGCCACCGGGCCGGCCCCAGTTACACCAGCTTTTTAAAGGACTGTGGCTGCTTTGAACCAGTGTTCTCATATTAAATCTATTTGACACAACACATGTTGTGTTAAAACTCCATTTGGGCTAGTAAAATTAAGCATAATTCTTTGGTATTTCTGAACATAAATTTAAAAATGAAAACTAATATGTCTGCTCAAATCACAGAACGGGACAGAGTGCCTGATGCAAAGCCAGACATCCTGAGCTCCTTCAGATTCTGGACAGAGGGCCCTGGAGCCCGGCAGGCAGGGGCGCCTGGCGAGGGCATCTTCCCCCAAGGGGTGGGGACCACTCCAATATCTTCACAATATGACTCGCTTGCAGATGAAGCCATCCGCTCTGCCTAAATACCAAGAACCACCTGAATCTCGCTAAAAGGTCAACATACTTTGATCAACCCATTTGCAGTTTCTTCACACTGTCAAAATGAGGGACGGGTAGAAAGAAAGAGCCACTTTAGAAAACAATTAAGACTTTCTCTGAATTTGTAAGATTAAGAGAAGGGTGCCTCTTATTTTTTGCTTTTCATTGCTGAAAAATATCTAAGAATCATCCAGTTGACACCTGTATGACATATACTGATAATAGCCTAATGTTTAGCAATAGATATTATTCAAAATACATATGCTGCTAACGCACACTGATATTTCCAAAAAGTACGAGCATTTCTTCTTACTGGAAAGCATTTCATGAACAGTGATTTCTGGGAAAGAAATGTTTACAAACAAGAGAGATTTCCTAAGTCACGTCGAAACTGTTAGGAAAAGTCAAATCAAGATTATTTGCACCTTGAATCCTCAATGAAATGCTATTTGAAATTTTTTTTAGAACACTGCTAATTAAAAGAAACCATTCTTTCAAGTTATAAAATGTAAGTATGTTGGGAGACACCCGAGAGTGAGAGAGACGCTAAAATGATCATTACAGGAGAGCTCACCTACTGCCCAGCCAGCTCCAGGGGGTGTTTTCCCACCTCCTGGCGGTAGCTTGAAGAAATCCCAGCACAAAGGACGCCAGGGCCCTCTTTGCCTCCTCCCCACAAGGCTCCCCGCAAACCTCAGGAGAGCAGGAGGGCCGAGACTTCCACTGCGCCTGCCCTCTGAAGGCTGTTCGGCTCTCTCCTGCTCACCACACCCCTGCTGATTCCCCGTGTGACTACCTCAGTTCTTCCCCTCACAGCCCTCGTTAATAAATGTTTCAGTAAGCACTTATTTCAAATCCCCATTTTTCCTGTTTCAACGAGAGCTTATAAATGTATAATGTTTCAACTTGAAGCTACAAATTTAAGGAGTTTAGGCCCTACCACGTCTTTAAAGTGAGGAGCTACTGAATTCTGAAGAACTGTTTTCACAAAGGATTTGAATACTGTCTTTTTTAAGGTTCTGATGTGAAGACCTTTACAAATGACAACAGCTTATCAAAAGCCTATTTAGAAACGTCTTTGTGCTGCCATTGTGGTGAATGCAGGGAGGGTTTTCCTATCTCTATTGCTTAATCTTCCCTACTGAAGATTTCCATGATGTCTTTTTGGAAATTGGGAGGGGAGAAGTTATTATTTGTCAACAGAAAACTGAATCAAGACTTTCATTCTCCTTCTGTCCCAAGAGAGGGTGGGATCGTGTCGGTCACATCAACGTCAGAAGCAGCTCGTCTGTGAGGCAGGTGGCTGTGCCAGGCTCTCCAAGATGAGCAGCTCCAGGTGCAGGTCAGACCGTGGACGCCCCTCAGGCCAACGTGCAGGTGTCCAGCTGGTGATGCGGCCCCAGGGGATGCACGGAAACAGCCTCATTTCACTTGACGTCTTCAATGACTCTCAGATCAACCAACAGAAACACTGAGGTGAAAACCGTTTCCTTTCCAAGAAAATAAGAATCTACAGAGGCCTACTATCGACCTGTCAAAGCATTGCCTCAGAACTCGAGCGATCATGCCAGTTTTGTTAATACACTATGCATATCGGTTACTGCTCTTCTTTATCTTTAACTCTTTGGGCTCTTTTCCTAAAACTCTGCAGAATAACAAACTGATGCTGTGCCACAGAATGTCAAAAACCCTGGATTGCACCCCTCATTATGAGAATAGCAAAGTGCTTTTAGAATTCCCAGCTCTTTTTTTATGCCTGCCTAAACACGCCCCAAATGCCACGGAATCCTGCAGTCACTTCCTTTTCCCAACGCCACCTGCTCCTGGAACACCCACCCACAAGCTGCCAAGATCCTCCTGTCACCTCAGCCACATGCCAAGAGAGAATGCCGCCCGACACCCCCAACCTCCGAATTGCCTTGGGAATAAAGAATCAAATATCCACGACTCAGACCACAACGGGGCTTGTGGTGGCAAAGGCGGCAGGCAGGACAGCTGGGAGGGGCTTCAGATCTCAGCCCCTGTGTGCAGACCCCAGCTGCTGCTTCTCGTCTGCACGCGATACTTATCAGAGGCACCAGGTGCCAGCAGAGAGTTCAGGCTAAGATGTAATTATTGATCCAAAAGCAGACACGGAGCTTATTCCATTCCCAACTCCATTAGAAATTCCCACGTCGGCCAGTTCCACTTCCAGCCTGAGAAAAGCTTTCTGTATGAGTGACAACTTTAGATTGTTTCAGCCTGTATGAACCTAAAAAACACAATGCTTTTTGAAGAATATAGCTAGATATTAACCCACTCTTTAAACAACTACTTCCTTCCTCTCTGCCCTGCGTTGTCAAGGCACAGTGGGTACAGAGTATTAAAGATGGGGTCACTGCTGATATGGAGATTACAATCAGCTCTGATGCCCGATTATCAGGCGATAACATTTTCTACCATTTTACTGGATTTCCTTCAGTGCCAGACTTACAGAACTGAGGCTGGAACCAGGCCCGATTCTGTTGTAGGCTCTAGTTCAAGTTGCAAACAGAGGCCTCGAGGTCAGGAACTACCGTCACGCGTTGTTGTATCCCCGATACCCACATAGTCCGTAGTCCTCAGTTCACATGTGATCAATGAATGAGTGCACGGATAAGCTCAGGAACGCCTGAGTGAACAGACTGACACACCTGGGAACAGACAGATGGTAGGACCTCCTGCAGCAGACACACTTGACGCTGCTGCACAGCAGGAAGCTGCTGCCTTTTCTACTGTTCACTTGACTCTTCTTTATCAATAACTTGGAGAAATTAAGGGAATTCTCACCTGAATTCAAGCTCTTAAACTGACAACAAGTAACAGGTCTTCCTATGAGTGAGCTTGGGCCTTCATGGTCTGAAACTTCCCCTGATGCTCTGGCTGGACTGTGGGTCTCGCGGAAGACCAGGCAGGCAGCCACGCCCCGGCCAACACGAGGGAAATGCATCCGGAATGTGCTGCCGTCAACTGTGAGCAGAGTTTTGTGAATTCGAGTATTTCAGGAACACAAACGCAAGCTCTCCTTTGCCTTCTGGGTTTGAATGTGCGGAATAACAGCTATCTACTTGTTCGGCTAGATTTAAAGGAGGTGAGGTCTTGCTTTATTTTTTAAAAATGACCGTTTTTACCCAAAAGTATTACTTGGTTCTTTCTAGCCAATGGTGTTACTGCGCTAAATATAGGCAGCTTCCCCCACAGCTCTTCTGGAACTTAACACACTGCAGCGACTAAATCTGGAAACTTATCCCAAACTTTCTGGTGATGAAGCTCTAATTGGAATTGTCAGAACTGCAGTGGGGGCTCCCTCCCCTCCACTTCCCCCGAGGGAACAGCTGAGTCTCCTGGAAAGTCACTCAAGGAAACTGAGTGCTTAAGACGGTTTTTTTTTTTTTTTTTAATCTCTAGAAGGATTGCACAACCTCAAAAATTCAAATACTATTTTCCTACTGTCAGCACATTTTTCTAACTAATTGTGAAAAGATGAAAGGAAACTCTGGGCCGAGTCTCAGTTGTGCTGTCACCGGAGGCAACGGGAGAGGAGTGTGGGTCCTCACCTCGGTTGATAAAACCAGTGGAGGGGTTCCGGGGCCATTTAAAAATTATTAAAGCAACAACATGGAATGCTGAATGTTATACCCTTGAGTCTTCCATAAAATGACTAAAAGTCTGTATCTGAATTAAAGCTTTTTGTCACATTTATTCTGGCAGAGGTTGGGAAATTAACCTCAACATTTGCAGGTATCTGATGTGTTAACAATACCAAGAACAATAACAAGATAACAACAGGTAACTTTTATTAGACTCTTGCCAGTGTCAGGCACTGCTAGAAAGTCCTTACAGATATTCTCACGTAATTCGGACCACAGCCTCTGATGTAGCTGTCGTGACCACAACACGTTTTTTACAGGTGAGGACCTTGAGGCACAGAGAGGTTACTGGGCTGAAGTTGCACAGCCAGTCGTTGTAAGGCAAGGATTTAAATTAAGCAGTATGGCTCCTGGCTTTTAACAACCGGCCGTGGACGCCTGGTCGAGAGTAGTTAACAGTTAGTGCTATTGGAAGTTGTTAGTTATGGTCCATAATGCCCAGCCAACGCATTTAAAAAAGATATTGCATTCAATTAATTTCCTCCTTTTAATTACCTAACAGCTATGCATCTTAATTGCCTCGTAGAAGAGAAAGTATACACCCTCTTACTTACATACCTCACAGCATAGGACCAAGAACCGGGAGACTTCCGTCAGCCTCAGCTCGTTAACTTGTTCACTTATTCATTAGTCACAACATCAAAACTGTGGCTCTCTTCCTCAACTACCTTAAAAATTACTGAAACTAAGTGGTCTTTAATATTCCTTGAGCTCCAAATTCCTAGAATTCTGCAGTCTCTTGGCATGTGTTCTATCTGTTTGATAATGACTCAGATAATGAAGAATAATTCTACAGGGAGTTTCCTAGTTTAAAAGCTGTGTTTTTAAAACCTGACTAAGGAGCAGACACCTGTTCAAGGGAGAAGCAGATCTGAGGGCCAACAAAACACGTGCACAGTCACCCAGTCTGAGAACACTGATTCAGAAAACTCAAATCTGCACCATGAAAATGCCTTTTAATTGTAAATTATCCCTAAAGAAGAGAAATTTAATCTTTATTACTTTGAATAGAGTTGCCATATTTAGCAAATAAATATAGAGGACACCCAGTTAAATTGGAATTTCAGATAAACAATGAATAACTTTTTAGTATTCCCATTGAGGGAGATGAGTTTTAATATGAGTATGTACCTTACTAAAATCTTTAGGGACGTACTAAAATCTAGGGACCTACTGACAATTTACTTGTTGTTTGTCTGAAACTTAAACTAGACTGGGCATCTGCATTTTATCTGGCAGCTCCTCTAGTAAATGATTCACTGGATTGAGGTGAAAACAAGAATCCAGGAGAAAATCATGAGAACTTGGGAATCTGGGGTCGCATCTGAGACCCACCAGCCTGCAGTGTCGCTGCATTCCCTCGTCCCTCAGACAGCTGTGCCTGTCCAACACCAAATCATCATCTATACAGAGAAAGACTCAACTGCATTTCAGGTGACTATTCGAACATGCTACAGGCAGTCAAATCATTTAAAGAATCTTTTTCTGCAAATCGGCCCTCAGAGTTGCTGTTCGACCGACGTCTCCTGCGGGGTTTTCCTTAATGCTCAGAATACTCGTAGAAAGGAATGGTCCATGAAAAATGATACCAAGAGCATCTGGCCACTCTGGAGGTGAGAGATGACCCTCGGAATCTGTCACTGAAAAGAGACACAGGACACCAGCTCCAAAGCACCTAAGTGTAGTCCTGAGTGACAGTGAGGAGCCCAGCTCATATAATTAGGTAATTAATGCAGAAACATACACGCCCAGGGCAGGCAAGCAACAGGCAGAAGCCGATTTGGTGAATCAGAGCCCAGCATCCACGCAAACACACCCCCCACTGCCCAGTGACGTCAGCACAAAGCACACAGCTTGTCAGGACTTTAATCTGGACGGTTAGTGAAGGGGGGTAACCAGCACCAGCAACAAAAATGCTCTGGCTCTAAGGTGGATGGGAAAGCAACAGCCAGTTACCAAAAACAGGAGAGCTGGGCAAGCCTAGAATGTTCTTTTCCTCCTTCACTTCCTGGAAAATGTCCACTTACGTCTTAGGGCCCAAATCCTGTGTCTCTCCTCTGGAGTCCTTCTCAGCCTCCCGTCACCCCATCTGCACAGACCCCCAGTGGCCTGGTCGGTGGTTCCTTCTTAGGACCCCAGGGTACCTGCATTCACCCACAGTGCCCCTCATCACTCGTGTCTGGTTAGACTGAGCTGCGAGGCCACAGGTCTGCTCTTCCCAATGACGCAACGACAAGCTGAGCGTGGGAAACGCTCCCCTGGAGCAGCCCTAGGCCTTCTGAATGAACGCGTGAGGATGCGAGTGGTCAGGAGACGGAGGAGAGAAATCATCAGAGGCACCGACCACAGAGTTTGATACACAAGATGTTTTGTTCAGATTCTACCCTGCTCTGCTCTGCTGCTTCACACTATGAATTTACTTTACGCATTTTATTTTTAAAAGTTTTAAGTTTCTTCTTATGGAGTTGAGACGAAATCTGACTAAAAGGCAATAAAGCATTTCTATTTACGGAGGATTTATACAAATAGAACTCCTCTTAAACAAACCCTCATGAATAAATATAAATCCGCAATGTTCTGGGGGT
>NC_060281.1:954277-1008500 GCF_021613505.1 Equus quagga
TAAACAAACCCTCATGAATAAATATAAATCCGCAATGTTCTGGGGGTATCCTGTCTTCTAAACAAACCCTCATGAATAAATATAAATCCGCAATGTTCTGGGGGTATCCTGTCTTCTTTTCTTAGATACCATTTCCAGCTAAAATGAAAGCCCAGAGCTGTAGGACAAGCCGGACTCCACAGCCATATATAAGGGTTCAGTGTGAGTCCTCCAGAGAGAGCTCTAGGAAGCCAGGGTCTGTTGGAGTCTGGACACCCGCACACCACACAACGGGGAGGATCAGGAGCAGGTCATCCAGCGCTCTGACCGACAGTCAGTTCTGCGCTGTACATTCAGTCCTTCCACCTAGCTGGCTCTTTCTGTCTAATTCAGGATGGTGTGTTGTTTTTAAGACCATACAGAAATACCCTAACACCTGCACACATTTCCACGTGCATGGCGCTCCAAGCTAATACCCCCGTGCACAGAGCCCTCTGCCGCTCTTCCTCTCCCTCCCCGTCTCCCTCCCCCCTCCCCCCACCCTCTCTGTCCCTCTCATCTCTCCCTGTCTCTCCCCACCTCCCTCCCTCTCTCTCAGGTGAGTGTACACCCTTGTTTAGGTTGTTCTCTAGATCTTAGATTTCTTCCCACTTCCTCTCCTCCCACACACATGCATCACTGGTCTCCAACAGGACCCTTGCAAAAGACTTCCTTGAATACATCCCTCATTGTTTTCATTAGAACCAATACTTTAGACTGTATTATCAAACATTTGCTTGTGTATTCTAATAATTTTAGATATGCTTACTTCTTCTTTCCATCTCTATTATCTTAACTTCACAGGCAAAGGCTTTCTCCTCTACTGTGCTTTTTCTCTCCCTTAAAATCAGAGTATATGGCTGTGTACCTAACAAATGCTCAAGGAATAAGCATTTGAGTGATAAATGACTAAATTGAGACAAATTGAGGTTAAAAGTCAAGGATTCCAGGATTTTACCACAAATGCATAGTCTTGACACTCAAGGCAGGTCTGACTTCTGCCCAGTAATAGCCATTACATACCTCGGAAGCCAGACCACCACACTGTGGATTTGTTTTTATTGCTTCCTGAATGTTTACCCTTAGGAAGGTTTTGCCTGTCCAATTATTTCCCCCGGATTTTAGTTTACATCAATTCAAGAGAATCTGAATTCTATAATTACTTTTCCATATTGAGGAACATTTTCTATATTTTTAATCCCAGTTGCAAGAATAACACTTCTTTATTTAGAATCACTGGCAAATTATAGTCGCATATAGATAAACTGCTATTATAGGCCATACACGAAAATACTTTGCTGGGTGGATGAGTTGGGGAATAAAGAATAGACTGCGGGCTCTGAGTGAAGTATCATTTAATCCTTTAAATACTGCTAAATATATGGAGGAAGTGGGGAACTAAGATGCCCCCGTTTCCACCAGACACAAGATGGGAGGTGCGAGCTCTCCTTTTAGCACTTCTTTTAATGTAGCCTCAAGCTGTCATCTTGTAGCCAGTTCTTATTGCTATTTACGGCCAGCTGTGTAACCTTTGCTCACATGGGAGTCATCACAGGTAACCTAAAGGTTTGCAGGGGAAGCATGATCACAAGATACAAAGTTGCTAAAATTACCATGCCATGCGTTGTATTTATTTTACTTATTTGCTTTTATTCCAACAAGATCTCAAAGCCTTCCCATGAAATTTGTTGGAAAAGGATAGTAGAAAAATAATAGAACCAAAGGTAAAAATCCACAGAAAGTGTATTTCAACTGTTTCTGTGCTTTTTACTTCACATGCCCTTTTTCTCAACAATAGAGCAGTTAGACAAGGAGGTTTGAACTCAATCTGCTTCATTTGATCTGTGATCTACTTTGGTGAAAGTAAGAATGGAAACAGGGGTAAGCAATTGAAAGTGACAGCTCTTTAATTCTGCTTTTCTAGCTATATGGTGTAATTGTGTTCGAAGAGATCATATGTATTTTGGATTCAAAAGCATCTTAAGAAAAATGAATAAACCATATTAAGAATTGCATTTAAAAGTTGAACCACACATTTATTGAAATAATTCAAATGTAATTGAATACTGTCTTTTAAAATGCATATTTTATGATTATAGAAATGATGGCCAAATAGCTGCAAATTACAGCGCCCCCGCAAAAAAACCTACAGAAAAAGGTCGCGGCAGCTGTAAATATTTACATGACATGTATAGCCTGTCCTTCCTCCATTACATCTTGATATGCCGGTTTCAAACATCCATTGTGCTAACACTAACACCATAACAGTTTAAGTGAAAAGTCACAAGTATGTTCTGCTGAAATTTTAGTCAAAGTCTCCACAGCAACTAATAGAGGGAAAAGTCTTTTGGGGTCAAGGGAAACAATTTTAGTGCTCTGACAACTCCACCGTCCATTTCCTTCAATACCACGATGGCGCGTTTCTGACCATTAGCGAAGTGGCTCTGCTGACTGTGACAGAGCGCTGGGCCCACAGAAGGGGAACAGCACACGACGCTCACTGAATCTCCACCGCTACATAGACTCGTCTTTCAGAATCCAGATGACTCTAAAGAGTCTGGATGTTTGGTGAAAGAAATACATATTCTGAGTACTTTTAATTCCTAAAATATTTTGAGGAATATCCTATTTTAATATATGCAAATTCAACTAAAATAACTGAAAGATATTCCTGCTTTCATTGTCTCTCTAGGAAGGGATCTGGCAAAAAGTTTCCTTGACTCATCATCAGTGTGATACTGCAGAAGCTGAGAAAGGAAGCATTTCACTTTCCATCATGTTGGGAGTGGTACCGATTTAGGACAAGTCTGTCAGACATTACCCAGTTTCCACTGCTGGCCTATCTAGAAGATTGGATAGATTCCCAAATTACACATGAAATTCCAAATCACAAATTATATTTTCAACTTTATATGTAGGCACAATATTAAAGTAAGACATTTCAAAGACATCTTTGAATAGTTAAGAGAGAGCAATCAAATAGTTATAAAGACTTTTTAGATCAACATATTTAATAGTTTGACGAACATAGCTAAATGTTTACTTCTCATTAAATGTCCCTTCAGAAACATTACAGTAGAAATATTAAGGTCAAGAGACTAAGAATTTCACTGGGTTACAAGTTTCTGTTTACTAAATTGATGCAGCACCACAAGAGAAGATCAACTGTTAGTGACCACTTAGCTAAATTAAATAACCTCTGTATGAACACATGCAGCCAGAATCCAGACTGCGTTCTTCTCCATTTTATAACGACGTGGTAGCCTCTACAACCCGTACCTGTATTATTATTTAACTTTTTCTTTAATCTGAATTCTAAAGAGAAGTAATTTTGCATATTGTTCTACTGAGCAAAGACACACCCATATGGAAATGAAAACTGACGTCTTTGGTACACTCATTGCCTCAACAGCCCAGCAAGAGATAAAAATCAAGGTCGCTATTAATCGATATTACCTTGAGCATCTATGAAATAATTATCTCAAAATCTAAATTGTGCAAAGTAACTCTGCTAATCCTTGAGTTTCTAGCTTCTCTACTCTCATGAAAAGATCCACAAAAACTGAAGCAGTTGTCACTGGATTAGTTAAGGAACAGGATATTGGCTCACATGATGACTGCGTGAGGGTTAGACGCTAACAAGGGAAGAGGCTGAGACCAGGAGATATCTCATGGCTTTTATCAAGGAAGAGGGTGGTGAGTGTACATTTCTAAGTGCAGAACTTTTTAATTCTAAGCTAGAATTTGACAGGGAGAAGGGACTACAGTCCATGGGAAAAGAGGGTCTTTACGTTAGCTTATTGTCAGGAAATAGTAGAACTGCTTTGATTTATTTGATTTACTCTGAGAGCATTCCCACGCATCCTCTTGTATGTGTGGCATGAGTCTTGAAGAGTTTTGGTGGTAGACAGGTGTAGCTTGCCCTCGCGGTTGCCCCTTCAGAGAGGCAGAGACGGTTTGCCGGGGCTGCAGGGCTGCATGACCCATTTGCCATCTTAAGCCTTCAGGCTAATGACCACTGGCCTCCTGGGCCCAGGCTCTGCGTTCACCCATTTCTGATGTAGAGAATATTTCGTGTGGTAGCCAATAAACCAGAAGAATCCAATTTGGCCTTTGAATGCAAAGAAAATTGAGAAGCCAGTTTTTATGATAAAAAATGTTGTCTGTCCAAATAAGTTGGCCAAAATTAATACGTGAATACATTTAAAATCATTCATCTTTGCATGTGTGAACAATTAAAAATGCATTACTGCATTGTTCTTCATTTATTCACGGAACTTAGAGCTTAAACTACAGAGGATAGGTGAGAATTATTTTCCTATCTTATCTTTCACATATTCCAGTTTCAAATATGAACATTTTTACTTGAACTGGAAAAACAAATGTTTTGGCAGAGTCAGAAATAATTTAGAAATGACTTCTGCACTCAAAGTCCTTAGAGAGTTGTTTTTTCTTTTTAAAGATTTTATTTTTCCTTTTTCTCCCCAAAGCCCCCTGGTACATCGTCGTGTATTTTTAGCTGTGGGTCCCTCTAGTTGTGGCATGTAGGATGCTGCCTCAGCATGGCTTGATGAGTACTGCCATGTCCACGCCCAGGATTCGAACTGGCGAAATCCTGTGCTGCCAATGCAGAGCACGCAAACTTAACCGCTCGGCCACAGGGCTGGTCCCTTTAGAGAGTTTTTGAAGAGTTGAGTCAGAACTGATAAAATGGTGACAGAGGGTAGTTTGCAAAATGGGCCATTACGTAATAACAACAAAGACGGGAAGTGCCCTGAGGAGTAGGTTGGAGTGATGGAACAATCTTTCTGTTGATTCAATGAGACTTCATGTAGCAGCTGTCATTTAAATTGTTCCTGGAAGGAAGGAACAGTAGAAAATTGGGGCAAATTCGTCTGCAAAAAATGCACATATGTTCCTATATACACTATTTTACATAATTCCTGAGGTTTCAGGACTTCCTGAAACCTATACTGTGCCCCAAATGCGTAGCTTATTTGTTAGTTAAAAAGAATAGTGGAAAATAAGGGGAGAAAAGTAGGTTAGGGACAGAATTTTGGAGAGCTTACAATGCAAAGCTAAGGTGTTTCTACTTTGTTCAGTTTTGGCAATAGAGAACCATAAAAGTTTGGTGACAGGGTCCTATCTGAGTGTAGCTGTGCTCTTTTGGACACAATACACTGCCTCTCTGTTCTGGTAAATGAGAAAATACTTGTGTTTCTCTTGAAAAATATGGTAAGCATCCTCCAAGATAACCACCGACAATCCACATCTCTGCCATTCAGGCCGAGTGGAGTCCCTTCCACGTGAACCAGGGCAGGCCGGTGTGACCAGCGGAGCACGAAGGAGGTGATGGGGTGTGATTTCCAAGTCCAGGTCATCCAGGCATTGGCATCTCTGCCTTGATTTCTCGCACCGCTTGCTCTGGGGGAGGAGCTGCCGAGTTGTGAGGTCACTCCAGCAGCCCCACAGAGAGACACAGCAGTAGAGGAGCCAACTTTTTAGCACCCGCTTGCCAGCCGTGGAAGTGAGTCACGTTAGAAGTGGATCCTAACAGCCCTGGTCAAGGCTTAGTTGAGTGAAGCACCAGCTGACGGCTGACTGCAGCCTCGCGGGAGGAGCCAAGCATGAAGGACCCTCCTGTGGCTGCTCCTCTGTCTCACACACGCCCCTCACACTCTTCTCAAACCAACGCCCCTCAGGAGCCAGGAGGGGTAATACAGTTTGCAGTTGTTTCAGGGCACTAAGTTTTGGGGTAGTTTATGTGTGTGAAGCAATGGATGACTAACACAGAGGTCCTGGCCATCAACTCAGCTGAGAGCTCTACTGGGCAAAACATAGCTCAGAAAATGAGAGCAACCGTGCTTCCACGTGCAACACTGGGAGACGTTCCAGTACATCTGGAATAACGCTGTGTGATAAATTACTCACATCGCGTTGTAGACGATCATCTAAAGATACAGAAATGGCCGGACAGGAACCATCAGCTTCACCTCAGAGAAGCAGCAGAGACAGGACACGGAAGCTAACTGTCCGTTTCTGAGTTTCCACTCTGCCACCTGTGTGGGTGATCCACTTCACACTGGGGTGAGCGGTGCAGCTGTCCCACCCACCCTCCCTCATCCCAGATCCGTGGGCATAACCAGATTCAAAGGAGCAGCTGTGCAGATAGCCGAAAACAAATATAAAGAGCACCTAGGGAAAAGAACATGGAATTTCAGGACCCAGGTTCAAATCTCAGCTCTACCCTTCCTATTTACATGACACTGGACAAGGCACTCTGTCAGAATGTCAGTTTATTATTTCTCTCTTCACAAAAGTGGGGAATAATCATGAGACTTCAATAAGATAGTGCACGAGACAGTGCCCAGCACACTGCCTGGCACAGAGCATCCTCTGAAATGATGTTACTTGACTCTTAAGTTGTTTTAGTTCTATTGGGTTGCAAGCTGGCAGAGGTACTTTACTATCAAGTGCAGATGAGCTGCAGAACTTTGAGTAGACTGAAGGAACCCATTCTTGCTTGGAGATATTGACAAAGACAGTTCAAGTCATGGAATTAAAATATTTATAAAAATAACAAATGCCACATGAATGCCTTTCATATGTCAGGCATTTTACATCCTTTTTTTTTTTTTTTTTAGGAAGATTGGCCCTGAGCTAACTACTGCCAATCCTCCTCTTTTTGCTGAGGAAGACTGGCCCTGAGCTAACATCCATGCCCATCTTCCTCTACTTTATATGTAGGATACCTACCACAGCATGGCTTTTGCCAAGCGGTGCCATGTCCGTACCCGGGATCTGAACCAGCGAACCCCGGGCCAACGAGAAGTCGAGGGTGCGAACTTAACCGCTGCGCCACCAAGCTGGCCTCTACATTCTTTAGTTCACTTAGTCTTCACAATAACCCTGTGTCTGCTTCCAAAGTGAGGAAACAAGACTGAATAGTCATGTGCAAACTGGCAAACCCAAGTCTACCGGCCGCAGAATCAGGAGTGCATCTCACTAGAGAAAACCTCTAGAACAAAGGTAAAAAGAGAATCTTGTAAAGAAATCACAGGAAACAGAAGAAGATAGACACACATTACAATGAGGAACAAAGAAATCAAGAAGGAAAAAGATAAAAAATCAGAAATGTGTAAGTGGAGACAGAGATGAAGCAAGAGAAATAACTGAGAAGCAACTTAAGGAAATGCCCTTGATAAAGTTACCAATTCACTCCCTTTAAAGCTGACTAATACATAGAAATTATGTTTTAAATCCTGATTTTTGTGATAACTTACTGAAACCCTAAAGATGTGTGACTGGGCAAGCAGCTTATCCTCACCAAGACACAGTCTTCTCGTCTGCAAAACGGAGCGATGACCGAAGGGCTCAACCTTTGACAAGTCAGCTTATATAAAATCCTCACTACAGTGCCTGAGACAGGGCATGTGCTTAAAACTTGATTCATATTAAATACTACCTATGGTGCCTTTATTCAAATACATCCATGAAATAAATTTACATATATATGCACTTACGTAGACATTATATATATTATACATAATATATATATGTATAACAATTTAACATGAAACGCTTTTAGTTTCAATTTTACCTGCATACCAACAATTCACCCACATAGTATACTATATAACAATTCTATCTGATTCAATTCAATGAAATTCTTGACTCACTAAGATAGAAATAGTATGGAAATGAAAAGTCTTAGAAAGTAAAAAAGGTTCCACAGCTTTCTCTATATCTATATATTCAAATAACACAAACATATTTCAAATAACATAATACTCACTGGAACTTTTTCTCTTCTTTTATTTAAACAATGACTAGGAAAGATATTTCATCAAATCAGGTAACATTTTCCCACAGTAAACATATCGTAAACCTATATTTTTTGAGAGCTAATTCTAGCCACATTAAAATAATAACCAAAAACCCCCACAACTACAAAATACTGTAATAAAAGTTATTGAAATTACATATGAATTGTATAAAACTATAAAATGTTTGAAAAACCCTGATTACATGAGAAACACATTGTGCTATTTATATACAACACGTAAGTATGACACTCTTCTATATTATAAAGTAAATATAAAATGTATGTTAGCTATTAATATCAAACATTTAATAACATTTTCTTGCTCTTTTAGGATGTAAAAGTCTTTTAAATAATTTCGATAAGTTAAATAACACTGAAAAGCTTCCTAGATAAGATTAAACTATTGTTTTCTTTTCTTTGTTGACTTTCCCTGTAGAAAGAAAAATAATTCCAAATCATTCGAAACTCAGAGCTGTGCGTTTTAAAAAGTAGCCTGCAATTTTCAACTGTCCCCGCAGAGGGAGAACTCACGCATGGGTAAGCGGCCGGACGCAGTGAAGGAAGGAGCTGAAATTTAGACACTGACATGTATCTGGAGGTGCGGGTACTGTCACTTACAGAAACAGCTGTTCAGTATCTCATATTACATCTAGAATATGTCATGGAAAAGAAAGTCTCTCTGTAGTCAGCCTCCTTTCCACTCTGTTCTCCTGTTTTGGGATTCACTAATTAGACGTATTCCTCTTTATCTGCACCTAACATATTCCTGAAAATACGTTGGATTGTGAGTTTTCAGATAGTGCAAGCCTGTCTTCCAATATTTTACATGGGAAAAACTAATAAAGCATTTCCATCCCTCCAAAAAACCCAATCAGTTTCACCAAATATGACTAAAACCCTCTTAAATATACAAAACAATCCACCAAGGATTCCTACATAACGAAGAGTTTGGGACACCAATTACCTAACTATTTAACGCTTACTGAACTCATTAGTAGGTATTTGCCTGAAGTTGGCAACGACACCCTAAATCATCGAATATTAAGTTTTCTCCTATGCTGCAGCCAACATGCTGTAATGTGCATGTACGTAATCTGTCAGAATATGTTGGGAAGACAAACAGCCTACCCTCCTCACAAGCTCTTCCACTTGCATATGAGCATTTACACGTAATAATGTGGGAAGACGGTGATGATCACGCCCAACAGTGAACAAGGCAGACTCGGGCTCCCTCTCACTGGGGGAACAGCTGAGATGCACCCACAGCACACACCACATCCTTCCATCTTTACTTGCAAACGACTTAGACATTTTGCTGCCAACAGCTGCAAATTTGTTACAGGGGGGTATAGGCTCTGAATTTTCTGTAACTGTTTTTTGAAATTCAATATAAGTTATAAGTTAAAATGTCACACACTAAGAATATTATTTCTTTATTAATAACAGTTGACTGTTCCCTCTCCACCCACTCCTAGCTGGGTTGGGTTTTATGGAAGAATTGCTAGTTGTCCCCTAATATCCATTCTTTTTCTCTTTCATTGTAAGACAACTTATCATTTTAGCTGGGCACATGACGGCTTGGAACAAAGACTATATTTCCAAACTCCCTTTGCACTTGGTGTGGCCGTGTGGCCACTTCCTGGTCAAGGGTATGCATGCAGATGGACTAGATACAAGTTCTGGGAATTTGTCTTCAGAGGTGAGGGTGAGTCCTGCGTTCTTCCCTTCCTCTTTCCCGCTGGCTCGACGCGGACATCATAACGATGCAGCAGCCAACCTGGACCTTGAGTGACCTTGGGAAAGAAAGCTACGCATGAGGAGTGACAGGATAGGAGTGGCCTCAGCTCCTGACATTGTGAGGACCTCACGCCTCCTAGATGGGTCCCTGTACCCTCCTCGGACTTGAGAGAGAAATAAACTTTGATCTTGTTACTTGGGGTATTTTGTTTTTATTATTACTTTCAGGCAATTCTAATCCCAAATGACGTGGTGTCCCTTCTTCGTGCACCAGACATCCTGGGCTTAAGCTTAACCTAGAGCTTCCTGCAGGCTACTGTGACTCCCTGTGTGTCTGGATAAGTTCCTCAGGGGCAGGGACTGTGACAACTCTGTAACCCCCTAGTAAACACTATAGGCTTCACAAATGTTTAAAAAGACTCATTATGCATGATACTGAGTATATCATTGGCGAGTCCTGTTCATCAAAACCTGTCAGTTTCAACACTAAAAGCCCCTACAACAGCATTCTAAGAGTTTCTAATATATTTGTATTAAAATAAGAATTTCTTTAGATACACATATAGTTTCAACAGAAGGAAACAAATTTATTAAGTTTTTTTTTAAAAAAAAAGATAGTCTCACATTTAAAGCCTTCTTGCGCGAAGAATTAAGCGACAATTTCAATCCAAGGTGAGGCAGCTCTTTATGCTCTAAGACGTGCAAGATCATTAACCTGTATGTGTCTGTGCACATGTTTCTACAAGTGGAGCCAACTCAGAGGGGACCAAGTCATCTGCTCCATCAAATTCACTACAACCTGAATTAGACAAAGGATCTGGAATCGCTGGGAATGAAAAGAGAACAGCTTCAGCACTTAGAACAGTCTCACACTCACTGGGTACTCAGCAACAGCACGTTGAGAGAGTGGCTATTAATCTAACAGGTTTTCCTTTCACCAAAGGATGCTTGTGCACCAAAAGACGTTATGATGAGAATGCTGGAGCCCTTGCTTCTGCTGCAAGAATGATAATGATAAATGTTCCCTACTATTTATTCAGTGCTTATCCCTCATCAGGCACCATTCTAGGATCTCCACATACAGCTATCTCATTTAATTTCAGCAAGAGCCCCATGGCACCCGTATCATCATCATGAGATGAGGAAAATGGGAATGTGAGGCCAAGTACTGTGCACAAGTTCACCCTGTGAGCAGTGCTTCTGAGTACTTACCACGTGCTAGGCACTCCAAAATGGGTTTACACGCACTGACTCATTTAAACATCGTAACAGTACTGCTCCTAGGGGGTGTTAGCACCCTCACTTCACAGACGAGGAAACCGAGGCAGGGTGAAGGTAGGTAACGCACCTGACATCACACCGTCAGTGAGGAGCCAAGCTGAGACCAAACTATCACAACAGCAGAGATGGCTCCTGTCACTGCTGGGTTGCGCTGTGCTCAGCAGTCATGTAGACTATTTGAAAAGGATTCTGCAATGTGGACATTTTATTATTTCCAGTGCCTCCAAAGAGGGTAGGAGAAATGGTCTGCGGAGGGCGCAACTTGCAACACAGAAAAGCAATATATTATTAGTAGCAATGTTTGATTGATTGCCACGTATATTAATAAGAGTAAAAATTATGTGCAGAACTCTCTTTGAGACACTATTTCAGGTAAATATAATTACTGTTATTTTAAAATAGGAAACAGGCTCAGGAGGATGAGAGACTCGTCATGGAAGGAATGGGGCCGGGATTCGAACCCTAGTTTTCGGTCCCTAGGCCTAAGGAGTAATTTTCACCGGCTCTCAAACTGATGGAGGATGTGGTGCAGCTCAGCACAGAGATAAAAGGTAGTGGAAGAACAAACTTGAACAAGTCATGCTTCTATCCTCAAGGATCCCACAAGACAATGGGGATATCTCATCAGGACCCAGGACCTGGGCCAAGTATGCAAATTCACAAGTCTATGTGGGACAAAACTACAACAAACTTGATTTCCAAGACATTTTAAACATAAATCTGACCACTCTCATCCCCCTGCAAAGACACATCACCCACGCGCTGTCCCCGAGAGCCAGGAACACAGACAGCAAGGAGAACGAGAGAGCAGACGGATTTCAGTGACTTTCCAGCTTCTTTAGTCAGAGTATCAAGGTGAAATAATTTTTCAGAATATAAGGTCAATAGCCATTCAAATCACTCACAAAATCCAAAATTAACATTTTGATTATGCCCTGTTTTGTATCACCTATCCCACAGCTCCTCTCAAATAAAACACGTAAAGGGTTTTCTGTAAGAGTCAACCTAGAATCTGCACAGGTCTTTATATATGACAAAACAGTTTCACCTGCTTTTCCTCCTTTAATTTTTTTTATCTGATCCAAACTCTAAAAACAAAAAAGTCAAGTAAACACAGCAACTGTTAGTGACTTCACTTGCTGACCAAGGTTTGTGTTGACTCTATTTATAAAGGAATCTCAAATATAATCACAGTTAAATATGTAAATCAAATTCTAAATCAAAGACCACAAATACTTCTCTTTTTTTTAAAGATTGGCACCTGAGCTGACATCTGTTGCCTATCTTCTTTTTTGTTCTTCTTTTTCTCCCCAAAGCCCCCAGCACGTAGTTGTATTCTCTAGCTGTAGGTTCTCCTGGCTCTGCTGCGTGGGACGCCGCCTCGGCACGGCCTGATGAGCGGTGCTAGGTCCACGCCCAGAATCCTAAGTGGTGAAACTCTGGGCTGCCAAAGTGGAGGGTGAACATAACCACTCGGCCACACACTTGTAACTGCACAAACACTCACAAACCCAATTTCACTCCAAATTTATATCAATATTTTCATCCTATGAGTTCAAACGTGAATTAATGCAACAAGTAAATTTTTCGGCATGACATTATATGAGAGTCATAAAGTTTGCCCCTTTCTCACACCACAACTCCGGTGCGTCGAGGTGGGTGGGAATCGCCCTGTCCCCTCCTGGTACTGTCTAGCCAGCAGGTCATCTAACGAGCCGGCGGGGACTTGCGGCCGATGACTGCGACTGCTCATCCCACTTGGGTCTACTTTCTATCATCCATTACAACCCTTAGCAGCATTCTGAAATACAGAGCAGAAGTCGGGTTGAAATGCTCAATTCTTCACTTTGGGGGAGATGATCCGCCCAGTCGAACAGTGGTCTCTCTATTGCTAAACCAAAAGGTCGGTGTTCAGTCCCTGGCTGCTCACTCTCTTCCCTGAGACTCTCTTCTCCTGGCTTCCAGGATGCCATGCTCTGCAGCTCCTCCTGCTTCCAGCCTCTAAAGGATGGACCCCAGGGCTCACCCCTAGGAGCACGCTCTCCACCACCCGGGTCCTCATCCTGCAAATGCCTCCAGCTCGGGTGCCTCCTTCCACTCTGGGTTTGTGTGTGTGACTGCACGTTCTACTGCTCCATCGATGAGGTCCAACCAGCGACTCAGATTCACATGCCCAACATCGGTCTCCTGAGGGTCCACCCTCCCCCCACACACAAAATCCGTCTCCTATTTCAGTAAAGGGAAACTCCATTTTTATATTTGTTCAGACCAAAGAAAAACCTTAGTCATTTTTTAATTTTTCTGAGGAAGATTAGCCCTCAGCTAACTACTGCCAATCCTCCTCTTTTTGCTGAGGAAGACTGGCCCTGAGCTAATATCCGCTCCCATCTCGCTCTACTTTATATGTGGGACGCTACCACAGCATGGCTTTTGCCAAGTAGTGCCATGTCCGCACCCGAGATCTGAACTAGGGAACCCCAGGCCACTGAGAAGCAGAACGTGCGAACTTAACCACTGCACCACTGGGCTGGCTCCAAAAACCTTAGTCATTTTGACTCTTTTTTTCTCACACTCTCTATTTTATCTGTAAGGACATGCTTTCAGCTCTACTTGCAAAATACATCCAGAATCCAACAAATTTTTAAAAGCTACACTATGACTTCCATCATCAAAGTCTTTACCTCTCAGGATATTACTGCAATGGCCCCCACGTGATGTCCTGCGTCTGCCCCAGAGCCCCTGTAGTGCTCAGCGCCACAGCAATGGGGTTAAAATGTGCCTCAGGTCCTGTGCCTTCTCTGGCCGAACTGTGCAATGCCTCCTCTTCACACAGCGAAATCCAAGGCCCTCCAGCGGCCAACAGGGATCTGACTGGGGACCTCTGTGGCCTCATCTGCTACCCCGCCCCCTGATTCCACTGCAGCACACAGCTCCTTGGTGTTTCCGGATGAGTCCAGGCCCAGCTCCCCTTCCTGGACGTGCGTCTGCTGGTCTCTCAGCAGAATGGCTCACACTCACAGTTCATTCAGGTTTTTACTGAAATGGTACTTTCTTAGTTAAGTCCTTTCCTGTCCACCTTACATATTATTGCAACACCTCACAGTAACATTTCCTCCCCCATTCTCCTCTCTATTTTTCTCCACACCAATTTTTAAAAGTTTAGTAAACTATATTTCATCTATTTATCATGACTCTCCTCCATGGAAAGTACGCAACAGAAAGGGATTTTTATCCGTCTCCTTTAGTGCTGTATCCTTCGAATTGAGAACTGTTCCTGACACACAGTAAGTGCTCCTAAATATGCTTTCAATAAAGGAATGGATGTCACCACAGTAATGCACTGTGCACAGCCACCATGCTAATTTCTTTTTACCCTTTCTCTATTTTAGTGTCCGTTTTCCATTTTGTGTGATATTTTTGATGATAGAAAATAACAGATTTTGTCTTTTTCACGTCTGATTGGAAAGATGGGAAGAACCACATGTACGGAGGTGCGCTCTGCCGTCTCAGGAAGTGAAGTGCAGCGTCAGCCATGCACCACTCGTTCACAAAAGCCTAGTTATTACCACCACCACTGCTCTGACTGGAAACGTATCTCAGCCTTCACGTGCTCCCATTAGAATGAAATTAAGTGTTGATAATGGAATCAAAATATTGGAACATTAACATGGGCTAAAAATGGTGATAAACACTAAGAGAAGGAGATGGCGGCCTGCTCTCTTACAGAAGTCCTGGGGAACGTGCTCATCTCTGCCCACGTCCACAGTAACAGGACCACACTGTGGAGGGCGTGCTGGCAGATGCACTTTTCTCAAGAGGGAATCTTCTAAAGATTGAATGTGCTCAACTCAGTTAGTAAATCCAAATACTCTGGTTAAGTCCATGAACACATCAGCTTTCCTCACTAGGGCAGGAATGATCAGGGCTCCCACTGTCCAGCAACGCTCAGGGTCCCATGCCATCGGCATACACTTGCCAAGTGGCCATCAAGTGTGTTTTACTTTTCTCATAATAGACATTTGAGAAGGATTTTAACTGTCATCCACATCATATCATGATCTACTTTGCATTCACATAAATGTACAACTAATGCTTCAAACTTCAGCAGATCGTTCTTCTTTCAAATACAGTTAAAATAACGCTGCGGAGAGAAGCCCATCTAGAACGAGAGCTTCAGACCTCCAAGAATCCTGTTCTCCATAAAAGCAATGAGAACACTGGAAAAACTTGTCAAAATCAACGTTTTCAGAACTCTGGAAATTAACACAGCTTGCAACAAGCCAAGGAGCAATTATTCAAGAAAAATAGCTGAATCTTGGCGAGGATGGCATGCTCCACAGCATTTTCATGTGCCCTGCTCCCATTCCTCTCGCCCTAGCTTCACAGCACCTTCAAAAACAGCCGCCCCAGAGCAAAAGTATCTGTAAAAACCAGGAGCCTAGAAGTTAGTTTCTTCACTAGCAAAGGAAGAGCAAACTAAACTAAAAGCAAGCAGAAGGAAGGAAAAAATAAAAACAGCAGCAGAAATAAATGAAATGGGGAGTAGAAAAAAAAATATTGCCCTGACACCAAAAACAAACATGACCCCCCCAAGATACACAGACCAATACCCCTTATGAATATATATGCAAAAGTCATCAACAAATTACTAACAAAATGAATCCAGCAACATATAAAAAAGATCATATACCACAACCAAGTGTAATATCACATGAATGTGAGGTTGGCTTAACATTTGAAATTCAATTAATGTAATATACCACGTTAACAGAATAAAGGACAAAAACCCCATGGTCCTCCAAATTGATGCAGGTAAAGCAGTTGACAAAATCCAAAACCTTTCATGATAAAAAAAAACCCTCAGTAAACTAGAAATAAAAGGAACTTTCTGAATCTGATAAATGTCATCTATGAAAAAGCCACAGCTAATTCCACACTTAATGGAGAAAGACTGAGTTCTTCCCCCAAGACAGGAACAAGACTAGGCTGTCTGCTCTTACCATGTATGTTCAAGATTGTACTGGAGGAGCCAGTCTGGGCAATTAGGCAAGAAAAACAAGTAAAAGCCATCCAGAAAAGATGGAGAGGAATACAGAAAACTATTTCTATTTGTAGACAACATGATCTTCTATACAGAAAATCTAAGGGAGCCATAAAAACTTCTTAGAACTAATAAATGAGCTCAGCAAGGGTGCAGGATACAAAATCAACATAGAAAAATCAATTGTATTTTTATACTCTAGCAATCAAAAATCTGACTCAATAATAAAGAGAGACATTATTTAAAAATAGGCAGAGAATCTGATTAGACACTTTTCCAAAGAAGATACACAATGGCCAATAAGCACACGAAAAGATTCTCAATTTCATTACTCATTAGAGATCTGCCCATCAAAACCACAATGATATAACACTTCATACCCACCACGATAGCTAAAATAAAAAAGAGGGACAACAACAAGGCAAGGATGAGGGGAAATCGGAAACCCCATTCATTGCCTGTGGGATCATAAACAGTACAAACTCTTTGGAAAACAGTTTGCCAGCCTGTAAAATGTTGAACACAGACTTAATCATATGACCCAGCTACTACGCTACTATTTCTATAGCCACAAGAACTGAAAACACATGCTCACACAAAACCCTTGCACACGAATGTTCATCGCAACATTATTCATAACAGCCAAAAAGTGGAAACAATCCAAATTTCCATCAACTCATGAACGGCTACACAAAAGTGGTCTATTCATACAATGGAATATTATCCAGCAATGAAAGGGGCTGAGGTGCTGATGTCACATGATACAACGTGGGTGAACCTCGAAAACTTATGCCAAGTGAAAGAAGCCAATCGCAAAAGATCACACCTTGTATAATTCCATTTATGTGAAATGCCAAAATTCAGCAAAACTGTAGAGACAGAAATCAGTGGTCACCAAGGGTTGGGCGTAGGGGTCCATGGGAAGTGACTGCTAATAGGTATGGATTTTCTTTCTTGGGTGATGAAAATGTTCCACAACTACATAGTGGTGGGAGTTGCACAACTTTATGAATATACTAAAACCCACTGAATTGTACACTTTAACTTGATGAATTTATGCTATGTAAGTTATAGCTCATATTTCTGTTATAAAAAAATAGTGCCAGGACAGGGCTTTACTGCAACTAACATTTGAAATGAAGGAGAAATGGAGGCAAGAAGGAAAATGGCGGACCTAGGTGTACAAAGGTCATTGCTCTCTCCTTAGGCAAACTGCCTCCCTCTCTCCTGGAGTCTCAGGGTGTTCAGTTCATGCTTTCATATAACAATCACATTATACGGCCACCACATGTTCCCATGTCTGTATTCCCCATTACTCTAGGTATTTGCCAGAGTCTCATATTCTCTCTTGTTCTACCTACAGAGCCATGGCATTTAGCACAATCCACATACACACTGCACATTCAATAGATAGTTGGTGAATAAAAGGATTAGGTTAGAATAATCAGAATTAAAGTAAAAGTATTCTAAACCCTGAACTTATTATAAATCTCATGCTTAGTATGAGATAATATTTATAAATTACATTGCTGCTTTTCTCAGACAAAGAACAGCGTTTGAAGCTTTGTTAGATGTCTCCAAATAGGCATAAGTGACACTGGGATTATTTCTAGACACTCTAAATATATCTACTTGGCCAAATATATAAGTATTATTGCACCCCTATATAGAGAGAGTCACAGTGCTTGAAAAGACCTTAAGAGTCATTGGGATAAAATTCACCTGAGTAATGCCTAAGAAACCAAGACTAAAATAGTGGTTTGCACACATCACCTACATGGGTGTAGAGAGAGGTATAAGGGAAACACAAGTGTCTTGGTTTTCAATCCAGTGGTGCCTTTGCAAAACACACCCTAAGACCAAATTACCCTGGAACGCATGCTTTCATAAAATGTGTGCTTGCAACATACAATTTAACTTAATACTTCTAATTTATTGCCTTAGCCATAAAACCAAAATTTAACAGACCAATCTTTTCTTAGACGTAATTTGGATCATGTGACTCCCTTGCTTAAAAGGTCTCAACGGGCTTCAGATCACATTCCAAATCAATCCAGATTCTTTACCAACGCCAACGAGCTTTATTACAGTCTCACTGCACGTCGCTTTCCAACCTCACCTTGCAGCACGCTTCCTCTGGACCAGCGTCCATCAAACAGACGTGTTTCCTCTCAGCTCCTAGCACACCACGCTCTCTTCCAGGCCTCGGAATGTCCACCCAGATTGCTTCTTTTTTCCACAAGGCTTTACTTCTGTTTTGTCTTTTTCCTCTTTTTTGATGGCTGGTTATTGATCCTTCAAGTCTCAACATAAATGTTACCTTCTCCAACAGGTCCTGCTTCACACCCTACTCAGTCTTTCCATTTACTGAATCCTGTGTTCTTTACCTTCATAGAACTGAACTTCAAAAAATTTTCTCATTTACTTGTTTTCCTAATTATTCTTTGCCTCCCACTAATCTACAGGTTTCATGACAGCAGAGGTCAAATCTATGTGTCTAGTTCACTGCTTTATCCCCAGAATGGAGCTCAGAGTAGACATTCAATACAAGTCTTTTAGACAGATAATAAGTAAGTAAATGTTGACCAAAAGAGCCTTGCTCACCAGCACAACAGCCCCGAATCCAGGGGTACTTGTGACAGAGGGGCACAACCACCATCTCTTCTGTACTTGACAACCGTTCCAGTCTACTTACTCGCATGGATTTAAGGAAAAGAAAACTTCCTCAAATGGTAAATGACTTTTTGAAAAGCTAGAAGCAATAAACTGTCTCCTAGCAATTGATTAATCAGCAAAAACTCATTGATCAGCTCAGTATTAGCGTCTAAGGGGTAGAGAAAAGAAGGATGAGCTGTGGCCCTATTCTTCAAGTTGCTTAAAATCTAATTGAAGAAATAGCATGACCGGTGTGGACAGTTAATTAAAGTACAAGGCTGTGTGTGGTGAGTTGATTTACCTTCTGACATGTGACCACTTTGGTTGGGGGCCACAACTGAGGAAGAGTCGTACAGCGTGATCATCTAGGTAGAGAGCCCAGATGGATTCTCATGACATATATGCACCATTTATACCCAGGACAAGATGGTTTCAGTAAGCTCGAGAGGAGGAGTCAGTGGACACAGAGAGGAGCAGTCAGGGAGATGGCAAGGGCCTCGTTCATCCACCCACTTATTCACCCCCTCCACGAGCAGGCAGCATTCGCGGAGGTGCTGTAGAGAAATGCCTGAGGTGATCATGGGGTGATTGCGTGGGTCGGATGTCAGGGGACGACCTGTCAACACCCCAGTGTGCCCGGGGAGCTCTTCCCTGTCCCGTCTTACAGCCCTTTGATTGCCTGAGTGCTTGTTGGCATTTCTGCAACATTTTTGAGTGCTCCCTCATCTGTGCCGACTTCAGTCGCCCAGTGGTAATCATTCTCCTATGATCTGGCCACCCACGGGCCGACTGCTGCAGAGAGAACATAAAAGCAGAGTCTCATTAGGGCTGGAGAGCACACCTGTGCCCCGTTCGTGCGGGCGATGGAGCCAGAAGTGAGGAGCCCAGCAGCATCAGGCTCACAGGTTCTGCTACGGCAAGGACAATTACTCCACCGAGTCTTGATTCCTTTATGGGGCTTCTGATGTGGATTTAGCCATTTCCTTTCATTGGATGAAAGGGTGAAGACACTCCAGGTGAGTTCTATTTTTTCCTGTACTCTTGACTTTTGACGTCTTCATCTGCTGACCGCTCTGATCCTGCCCAATCCTGTTTCGATTGCGTCCTGCCTACTCTGCCCCCGCTGACCTGTTCACACGGCCTGTGGGGTCCACAGGCATTACAGTGATCCATCTCTGAACTCAGAGGCTTTTTCCTTCGCTGGGTGAAATGCGAGTCCGTCCCTGCCTCCCTCCGCCTCCTCCAGCCCCAGGCTCCCTGCCTGAGGTGATGCGCCTAGTGAGCTCCCAGGGCTTCCTGCACTTGCCCTGTGCGACTCTGCTCTTTTGTTCTCCCCAGTCCCACGGAAGTATTTTTAAACATTTTATCTTTACGATGCTATTTTCAATCCACTTTTTAAAAGATTCCCTTCCCAGATTTCGAGGGCATTGTTGCAAGTCTGACTACAATGGCACCAGTGGGCTCTATCGCCCTGCAGAGTCCACGTTTTAGAACATTTTTCGGCTAATAGTGTTTCTTCCTCCTCTTGGAGCCTCAGTGACAGCTTCTCTCAGTACAGAGTTCAAGCAACTTTTTAAAAAGTCCTGATAATCCATATTCTTGAAAATTGTTTCTCTGTGTTCTTAACCTACTGCCATTTGTGGGAAAGTTTACAAGTTGTGGCTGTGACCACACAGAGCGGGGGGATGGCCTGATGAGGGCAGGAAAACGGGGCACTGCATCTAGTCTGGGGTCTCCTGCTGACACTTGGGCAAACTTTAACAAATGTGTCCCCTCCAGTGTCTTCAGTTTTAACTTTTAATGATTTTTTAAAAATCATTTGACTAGCTTACATCATGGGGATATGAAGATAAGGTAAAGAGCGTTTTGAGCTCCTCTGAGGGCTTCCATGTCCTCATCATCCATTCATTTTATTTTGTGGAATTTTCCGCACTATATTTTGCATAGAATGAGATCCTTCTACTACCCAGAATACCAGAGAGGTGTTCCTGGTAACTGGAAGTCATGAAGTATGAAGGAATACAAATTCATTATAATGTAGCCTCGAAAGCTCTTTTTACTGGTGTAGACAATCAAAATGTCTGGAGTTTGTATCCAAGTGTACAATAGAAATGAGTATTAGATTAGTCAAAGTTTTAGACTCTATCCACCCATGGGAAGGAATGCTTGTCTTTTTTCCCATCCTTCTTTATTGAACTTACTATTTAGCAAAACGTTGTTGTTCATGTATCAGAAGAACGACTCGCGCCCTCAAGAACACCACTTTCTAGTCCATGTGGGGAGGAGCAAGGAGAGGAGAAGCAAGCATAAGTAACAATAAACACTAACATAATTAGTTTCAAAATGGCAACACTAATCAAGTATTCTGGATCATAGAGAAAGAAATGCGTATTATGGGGATGAGATTGTATTTGAACTGCATTCTGATGTTTGAATAATACTTCTTCAGGCACAGAAGAATGGAAATGTATTTTAGGACAGAAGGAGAGCCGAGTAAAATGTACAGACATGCAAGAGAGCAGGATGTTTAGGACTGGAAGAGCTCCCCAGCGGTGAGGACGGAGGCTGGGGTGACGGAGGGTGGCAGGCAGCATGAGGTCAGACTCAGGGTCTTGTAGGCGACAAACAGAAATGGCCAGCAACAGGATATACTGGAATATATGAGGAAGCCATTTGGTGTAAACCTAATTCAGCCTGACTTTGTTTTTTCCAAAAGGGCCAAACCATGGCCACTGAGCACACATTGCATATCTGCTTTAAACATTTCCTATGGCAAGAACAAATGGCCTTAAGATAAAGGTGCAACTTCCCCCCACACTGGCATTTCCTGAAGGATAAGCATCTTTCCTTAGGCTAGGAACTGATTGCTGTGCTTACCTTTGACCACCCAGCTTGAGACAACAGACCCGCCACCCTGCTGTGTCCACCGAGACAGCAGACCTACTACCTGCTGTGTCCATCAATCGCTGTGGGGACAGAGCAGTGTCGCGACTATTGTAAAAGGGACATTTCAATCATATGTGAAACATCCTCTTTGGGGGTATATAACCACTCTGTACACCCTACTTCTTTGGTGCCCTTTTTTCCTTCGGGAAGAAAGGCCCCAGGCCATGGTCCTCACATTTTAGCTCCGAATAAACTCACCCAAATTTTCATTTATAGATTGGTTATGGATTATTTTAATTGACATACGTAAGCAAAGAAGGTTGAGTCTCTCCCTTTAAGCTGACTCTGAGGCTTCTGCCTTCAAAGAGTGGAAGTGATGACTTCAATGGACACTGGGAAATACACTGACTATAAGCAGAGTATCTGAGTTTGAGTGTTTTCAACTTAGGATGACTAAGGAGTGCACAGATAGAAATATTCAGTTGATAGAAAGCACAATGTAGCACGTGTCTCTCTGTGGGTGCATCACAGTGGTAGCACGTGTCTCTCTGTGGGTGCATCACAGTGGTAGTTGAAAACATTCAAGAAATGGGTAGAAGAGCATTGATGGAAGGAGAGCTTGAAGGAAGGATTACTGAGGACCATCTGGGTAGATTAGTTTCTGTAAAGTAGTGAGAGGAGAGAATTTCATAAAGGAGAGAACTGTCAACAGTGCCAAATGCACAAAGCTGAGCAAGGAGCATGAAAATGAAAGGAAAATAGTTAAATTTGGCAGTGGGAAGCTTATCTGTGGCCAAAGAGGGTAGGTTTCGACGTACTGGCAAGGCCAGCAGCCACCTGCAATGGGTCTAGAAGAAGCTCTTCCTCTGAGGAGGTTTGGTGGTAAGAGGAGGAGAAAGCGGGGGTGGCGGAGGTGGGGCGGGTGCACAGGGAGGTTTGTCTGTCTGTCTGTTCGACCACAGAAGGGATGATTTGGGTGAGTAAACTTTAAGTATGACTCTAGGCTAAAGAAAAGAAGGCTGCAAAGATAAGAAACCGAAAATAAGGTCGTAGAAACCATAATACCAAGTCTCGGAGGCAAGTGACGCATTAACCATCCGTCCTCCACACGATATTTACGTGTGTCATTAATATCTCCCAGATATACGTGATGAATGTGTTTTTGTAACTTGAAAATTTTCTGTATCTTGAACTCAACTGATGACAAATAAATTATTTATAAGAGAAAGTTTGGGTTATTATTTCTGATAACATCCCAAGGATTTATTTGCTTTACTTATGAATCAGGACATTTTCATTCCTTGGCTTATAAGAAGCCTTATCATAAACTGATATCCACGAAATTTCGGGTGAAAGGGCAAGCTTACACTGCTCCCTTTTCACCTCCTGCCCCATTTCTCAGAAACTCATTGAAATGAATAAAAAGGACAAATTAGGGGAAAAAAGTTTATCAATGCTAAAAATAGGGAACAAGTACATCTCAAATTTTGAGAAGTGTCTATCAGAGTATTTCCATCCAAATTGTAATAAGATGCTGAAAGCTCATGTTCAACTGTCCTTCTTGAGACCACTGAAATGACCCAGGTAGTGGAGGACGTTGTTCTTAAAAAATCACAGCACCAACTATGCGAAAAGAAGGCTGGAAGGACCAGCTGACTGTGAAAGACAGAAACTCTCCACCAGAAACAGTGTATCCGCCACTGACAAACAAGCATGAGGCTGGCAGGAGATCAGGCAGCCCTGCCCGCTGGATGCCACAGGGGTAAACCTCAACGTTTTACTAACGTTAATTTAAAAGAAGTGTAATGTTAAATATACTAATAAAAGTGGAGAAATTTTAAAAGTTACCAAAGAACTGCAGATCCTTACCTCAAAAATGCCAGACTCGGATTGTTTCATGCTGTCGAAATGTTTCTACACTATTCAAACCATCCCAGGGGGTTGGGATTCTTGCCAATTTATTTAACAGAAAAACAGGATCTCATTAGGAAAATTAACAAAGGTAGCAGAGAACACATAATTTATAGAACAAAACCACGCATCTCTAACCATGTTTCTGTAAACCTGTTTGTCCATCTCACCAACTAACCGCCAGGCCCCTGTGTGTTCCAACGTGAGCAGCATCCCCATCCCAGGCAGGAGCAAGGCAGGCGACTCATTGCCACCACCACGATCTGTACTGTTCTGAGAGCCTTTTCCCACGCAATTCAACAAGGAAATAGGACATCTGAAAGCTAGAAAAGAGGAAATAAAGCTACTGACATTTGGTATGACTGTCTACCTTGAAAGCACACCAGATGAAAAGGAAATTACAGACTGAAATTAGATTGTGAGTAGGTGATCAGTCATAATGTGTAGAAAAATTAAAAGCACGCTTATAGCCAGAGAAAAATACTGTAAAAAAGATCCTACAAAAAAATGGAAAAAAAGACAACAAAAATACCTTAACTTGAATTGTGAAGGATGTATATAAAAACACTATAGAATTAATACCCAATAAAATAAACAAGAATTAAGTGGAATGCTATCCTTGATCTGGAATTAGAAGACTCAGTATTTAAAGAGCCAAATTCATTTACAAATTTAGCATTAGTCTAATGAGAGGCTCATTGGAATCTGACAGGATTATTCTAAATCTCATCCTGGAAAAATAAATATACAATAATCAGCATAAATTCGAAACAGTAAAGAAATGAGAGACTGTTTGCTTTTTTAACTATCAAAGTATATTTAATGTTATAGTAATTAAAACAATATGGTACAAGCAGAAAACAGACCCTAGATGAAAAGAGACTCTGGAAAATATCAACATACAGAAAGATATGTGATAGGCGTGAAATTTCAAACCAGTGGGGAAATAGGATTTACGTATTTGCCTTCCCTGCAGCAAAACTTCATTGAGCGTGACAATTTACCAGGCATTACTGCAGGTGTGGGGGAGACAGGAGGTGAGAGATGCAAGGGCCCCTGTCCTGGAGTTTCTGTGCTGATGGAGGAGGCAGGCCAGGGACACACCACACACAGGTGCGCCATTCAGTGCAGGTAATGACCTGTGCCAGAGGGAACAGCACAGCGGGGAAGAGGGAGGGAGACCATGAACCCTCGGAGGCACCAGGCTAGGGTTGCAGAGCACAGAACACTGAAGGGCAGGGGCAGCCAGTCCAGGAGCAGCTTGTAAGCGTGGGACCACTGATGCCCAGACCACCGTAAATATCCTAAAGCGTCAGACTACCCAAGCCCAGACTACCGTAACTATTCTAAATATAAGAAACAAAATATTAAAAATCCGAAGAAGGTAGGCGAATCTCTCTAAGTGACTTTGTAGAACAACATTCGAAGCACAAACACCAGATGGAAAAGGGGCCAGGAAGCCAGAGCTCCCGCCCCGAGGGCAGCCTCTGTAAACCCTCCGGGCACCGCCGTGTACTTTAGACGTCACGCTTTCACCCACAGTGCTGGACGTGAACAAGAGCCATCTTCCTTCAACCCCTATCCCTTTCTACAGTGTCCCACCAAGAAAAGCCAGCTATTTCCCTCGTTTCCCGGAGTAGAGAGGCGCAGTATTAACTAGGAAAGATAAGGTAAAAAATAAAAGAGCAACTTAGACATGTTTTACTCATTTCGATTTCCTACCACCTTGATTAAGCATTAAAAAACTCCGAGTTTATAAAATAGTAGCCTACATTAGCTAGTTTCTCCTACGCATATTTGTATGGGTTTTGCTGTCCATAATTATCTTTAAATTCCCCTCTTTTCTTTTCACCCATCCCTCTTGGATAACACACCTTGATGTCTGTGACGAGATAAAATGATTCTCCCGTTGACAGGTTTCACACAACCACACCTCCCTCAGAACACCTCACTCCCCAAAGGGCTGTGTACGTTTTGCAACGATTTTATCATTCCAACCTAATTGTTCAGGTTTTAGGGAAGAAATTAATGACAGGGACAACCATTTAAAGCCCAGGAGCTTGGTTCACACTTCATTAAGTGTTTTAAATGCCCATTTTATTTTATGGCTTTTGCGTTACTCTTGAATTTTAGCTGGCTTGCTTTTTATAACCAGGAATTTTGAATCTCTCTGCAAAGAAACCTTGCTGTACATAAGCATCACCCAGCCTATAAATACATTTTTCATATTTCTATTTTCCATTATTTAAAAATGAAGCAAACTTGAAAACACGTGTCAAGCTTTAACGGTTTTAGGAGCAGGTAATGAAACTCTTCATTAATAGAAAAAAGTTTATTTTATCTCTTTTCTAAAATTGCAAGCAGAGAACTTTGCCTCCCTCCAAAAGTAATCAATTAGCTTCAGCATTACACTTTCTGTGCAGGACAGACATGAGAAGTGTTTCCGTCAAAATGTTGCTATTGCTCCAAGGAAAAAATGATTTATCAAGACAAATTCAAAATTCCAATAAAGCCACATTGATGAAATTCATCTGTGATTCCATCTGTTATTCTTTATTTATGATGACAGACCAGTTAGTACCTCTGATTAGTTATTACTTATCAATTAGATCTAAAAATTAATTTCACTATTAATCTGAACTTTGTATAATTAATCAAACCCAGAGCAATTTTATCAGGCAGATTATGAAGTGGTTTTCCAGTGACATTCCTTTTTTCCTGAGAACTGCCCCTCTAATGGCATGGTGGGTCTCCAAGATCGGTTTGCACTATTTCATTCCATCTCCATCCCCACAGGTTAGCAAGGCTGGGCCCCTGTTCTGCACCTTCACATACCTCTGTGCAAGGACACAGGACACCAGCCAGGTGATGGGAGGCACCATGGCGGCGGGGTGAGGGCAATCTGGGCACATGGATGAGTTTGCCATTTTCTGCCATCCTTTTACCCAGTGGCAGAGAAAACACAGCATTGAACAAGAAGAGAACAAAGTACAGATTAGGGAGGACAGCCTGGGTCCCAAGGGTACTTCCTGAACTGCCCCGGAATCCTCCCACTATATTCCCTTTTCTTATGCCATTCTAAGCTTGATTCTGCTCATTGTAAATTTGAAAATATGATAATAAAAGCACAGAACCTAAAGATATAAAACATAAGCACTTTGCACTAGTTGGGAGGTAAGGTTTTAATATTATTAATATGGTTTTGAACTTAGCCATGGATGCTATTTATAGCCAACCTTATTACATAAAAATGAGATTGACTTAACATAATTATAAATGTTGAAAATGAAATTTTAGGTTTGAAGTTGCTATGCACTGAGAGTTTGTGTCCCCCCCAAATTCATATGCTGGAGCCCTAACCCCGAGTGTGGCTGTGTTTGGATACAGGACTTCCAGGGAGGTAATCAGGTTACAGGAGGCTATAAAATTGGAGCCGCGATCCTATAGAATTAGGGTCCTTCTAAGAAGAGACACAGGAGAACTCGTCTGCCTCCATGCACATGCACAAAGGAAGGCCATGTGAGGACACAGTCAGAAGGTGGCCATCCACGAGCCAGGACAAGAGCCCGCACCAGAAACTGACCAAGCCGGAAATCCTAAGTCAGGACATCCAGCCTCTAAAACTGCAGGAAAATTAATTTCTGTTGTTTAAGCCACCCAATCTCTGGCATTTTGTTATGGCAGTGCAAGCAAATTAATCCAGAAGGGACCATCTAGTACACACCCAGTACACACACACACGCCCCATGTTACACATCAAAAACCTGAGCCCCAGACATGGGGCAGCTCACCTGAGCTCATGCTGCATTGCTGGATGAGAAGATAGGAGGTTATAATTTAATCCTCATCCTTAGAAGTACAAAGAGAATGCAGTCTGAGGTTGAAATGGCTCAAGAACTCACTTTAAACTCAGAAATTCAATTTGAAAATGGTCATTTCTACATTAAATGATTTTCTTCTAATTTTCAACAGTGCCTTTGAGGTACAGGCTCAGCCTTTCAGAGTTCTGCCTCTTCTCCCTCTCTTTACAATAGACAATACCTGAGGGATGGCTCAGTGGGCCCCCCACATCAGGATGCCCTTTCTTCCCCAGGCAACCGGGGACCCGCTCAGCCTGCATAACAGCAACAGTGTCGGTGCCACAGGATGAATGAAGTTCTCTGATCTCAGCCTAGCTCTTGATATGTTAATGGATCGAACATAATTCAGAAATTCTATTTTTTTCTAACAAAGCCTATATTTCAAAATCATTTCTCTGCTGAAGACAATAATGAGAGAATCAGCTTTGAGACAGAGAAGCAGAACGATGACATTTTCATAGGCAGTATCCGCACCTTCTCCTCCCCTGGGCACCAAGTATCGTGGTTTAGCTTTGGAGACAGCAGCATGCAAGGCAACAGAATTTAGGGAGGAATTACATCATTTAAACATGTTTAGGCATAATCTCTACTCATCGCACCAGCAAAATTGGGACTGCTGCTTGTGGTCTTTTTTACTTTCTTTTCTTCAAAGAATAGCGGTCACATTGGCAGGGCCCTGTGGGTGGTTATCATGGCACGGTGGAGCATTATGAGGTAGTTAAGTCCAAAAAATAGCTCTAGGATAAAGCTCAGGAAGGGACTGAGACTCAGTGAGCAGGTGAGCAGATTTGCTGGGCAATTAAAAATCTGTATTTAGACCACAACAAAATATCCCACGGCATTGTCAAATGACTCCTCCAGACCAATGCCATGCCACGTCTGCCATGCTATGCTTCTCCAGGGCAAGCGCTTACTGTCAGCACATCTGTCCTCCCAGGGTCTATTCCCAGCAGTTCCACAGCCATCACTCGGACTGCTGATTTACTTGGCATGTCAACAAACAGCAGAGGAAAGAAGCAAAGAGCATTTCTACTACATGTATTTGCTGGAAATACTTTTTCTTTTTTTCTAATAAAATATTTCATCAAACCCCAAATGGTTTGGGTTTATCTTTGTGAAGATCAAATTTAAAGTAATAACACTGAATTCCGCACATAAATCCTTTATATCAAAAACCACAAGGGAGGTGCAAATAGGCAACAGTACCTGGGGGAAATTGGTTACTGTCTCCCATGGGCTGTCTTGATACAACAGCTCTGACCCTCACTAAGCATTCTCCACTCTCCCTGACTTACGGTTTAATGCCCTTGATTGTTGCCACTGGAGACCATTGTCAGAAATCAAGGCACTTCCAAAAATCGCAATGGAAATGTTGACTCTCAAAACCTCTTAACCAGTGTTCATTTGATTGATGACAATCTAAAAAAAACGTCAGTTTGTGACCATTTAACTGAGATAATATGTAATGTCTTTATCTGAACTATAATTTTCAAAAGAAATCTAATTTTTAAAACTGTAAAGAAACATCCTCCACCCCATCATTATATAAAATTTAGATGGAATTTTCTACATGCCAAACTGTATAAACTTTATAATTTTAAAATAATTATAAACCTTGAAAAGAGTAACTGTTTATGAAGTTCAACCTGCAGCTGAGGCAGGCTTCCCTCTTGAGAAGCTCCGAGTGGACAGTCAGCTGGACCAACTGGCGGTTGCTGTCCTCACACACCACAGACAGGGTGTATGAGAAACAGACCTTTCACACCACGACAGATTTCCACCCAGGAAGTCTTCCCATTCAAAAAATACTCAACAAGAAGTCAAGATGCCAATCACACCAAAATAGCAGTGCTCCTGTTGATGTCTCTATCCTGCACGTCATGAACTTTGGGTTGAGAACCAACAGATGTCAGCACAGATTCCACCTGGGGCTTTCCCTTTCCTCATAGCGTTGGAAACAACGACAAAAATTTAAATAAAGTCACAGAACCAAGAGGCCTTGAGACACCCTGTGGCAAGCTAATATTGAGACCCGTAGGCAGAATAGTCTTTTCTTCTCTTCTTTAAAATGTTGGGAACGAAGACTCAAAAGCTTCTCTTTACAGAGTACCCTGGTGTTATAGCCACCTGAACATCAAGAAGCAGATTTACCTACGACTCATCAACATGCCAACTGATTTTATTATACCCAATATCTCCTTAGCAGTCTCCTGTGTGTTTAGACAAGAAGAATCTGATTAAAAGGCACTTGCTCACTTAAATTCCAATTAGCAGTCCACTGAAAATAAAATGTGATTCTCTGAAAATAAAAAAGACTACAGCACATTCTCTGGATGAGCCTTGATTGTTATGCATCACCTTCCTGTGGCAAACTGGCCCCGTGGCCCCACGATGGTGGAGGCGCGCAGCTCTGCCCGTCAAGGACACCGCCAGGCTCCACCACAATCTCCCCATGCGGCACTGGGCACATATTCTGATTTGACCTCTCTGAACCTCACTGCCCCGTCTCAGGCAAGAAGGCTGAACTGCATGATCCTTTAAACCTCTTTCCGTTCTAAAATTCTGACTTCTGTAGTTGATGTAACTTTAGGAATAAAGGAGAAGGGACAGGTTAAAGCATCTTTATATGTGTTTTGGTGGTAAGGAGTAATTTCTTCATTTTATTTGTTCCCTCCACTCCATCTGTGACTTCTCTAAACTCCCGAAGTACTTTGTCCCTTTTTTAAAGAACAGAGCACGTATAGGCTCTGCTTTTCCCTTGAGTACTAGACAGAAACTCTGCCACTGAACTGAATATCCTTGAGGGCGACAATCAGATCGGACATCACCTCTCTTCCTTCATAACCCTCACACAGCACATGCTTCTGTGTGATGAGTAAATAATTCTGAATACACTCCACTCAGACTTGGGGATATTCGTCAAAGACAGCCATTTGTATCACCTGAAAAAATACAAAGGGTTTGGACTTTGGGACGTCCTACTAAAAAAAGAACATGCTCAAGTAAACGGCACAGCGTTAGACACTGACAAAAACATGTTCAGATGTTCTGGGTAAATTGACGTAACACGATGTTAAAAATTTAAAGGTTTTTTTTTTTAAATATGAAAAGATAAGTGACTCCCATAGTCTTGAGGCAATCTCAAAAATAAAGTCTGCAATTTGAAAGAAGTCGTTCATAAAACTAAAGCCGTTACAGTATTTCTCTCCGTGTGGCCAAGAGAAGAGAGCTCTCGACAAAAGGAATCAGTTGAGGCTGGTGATTTTGACCTTGCAAAAGACTCGCTGGTTTTTCTGTATTCATTTTAGTTATTGAAATATTATTCATCATCAACATGTAATGTTCTGTACAAAGTGTATTTAAAAGTTTTCTTAGATACAACAGCTTTCTGTCGTTATCTTAACTGTTCCAAAATATGTTTCAGGAAGCCTTATAAGACCACGGCCTGATATTATTAATAGACACTGTTATTATAGGCTGCTGCCATCAAACTTGGAGGAAGCCCAGTCCCCACTGTGCCCTGCATGACCCGGCTGGGGCTGCTCCTCCAACCTTGCCTCTGACCCCTCTCACCCCACCCACATTGCTCCTGTCATCCTGGGCCACAGGACACGTTCCTTCCCACCTGGGAGCCTGCTGCTCCTTCTGCTGGGAACAGCCCTGTCCCAGCTTTCATGGACTGCTGCTTCTCATTCGCCGGCTTCCAGGCCTCTCACAGACGCCGTCTCTGACCTCCACATTAAAGCAGGCCCCTCTGTTATTCTCTATCACAGTGCCCTATTCATTAAATTCCTAGTTCCCATCACAATCTCTAATTATTTTATCTATTTATTTATACGTATTTACAAACATATATTTATGTAGGTTTCTTTGAGTGTCTCCCTCACTAGAATACAAATTCCATGACAGGACGAGCCTGCTTTGTCTGTCACTGTTGCATTCCTGGCTCCTGGCAGAGGTGACTGGTGTGGAGCAGATGCTCAACATATGTCTGTTGAATGAATGAATCAATCAATCAATGATTACCACCAAATGTAATCAAGAACCCGTGGGTCATAAATGCTTATTCATCTGGAATAATCTGATAGCAAGTGTTTGTAATTAAATTTTCTGATGCTATGTGATGAGGTCAGTGAAGTATAAAACGTGACTCTGCCTTAAAAAATATTATGTTCTTGGAACAGAACAAACTTCCATGCAGGTAAGGCCACAGCGGATGAAGACTCGTCTGTGCAATTAAATGTAGTATAAACTGTACACACCAGTGCTTCCATGGTCCAAAGGACAGGGTAGATGTCGTTAGTGAGGATTCTCAGAGTTCCTGAAGTGGAGGCAATCATAATAGTGACAATAACACTTCCGAGATATTGATCACCTGTCACGTGCTAGTCACTGTACTGGAGGAGCATTAATGGAATTTCAGTCATTTTAGTTATGAAAGTAATGCATGCTTCTTATGACAATACAAACAAGGGCAGTTGTCAAATGGAACAGGCTCCTCCTCCTTGCTCCAGCCCCAACTATATAATGAACCACTCCTGACAGTGGCGTGTGCATCCTTCCACACTCCTCCCACTGTTCAGACACACCCTTAGGGACAGGGCTTATGTTGAGCTGGTTACAAACTAGTGTTGGCAATTCAGCTGCTCAGAGCCAGGACCCCTTCTATTAGGTTTGTACGTGTGCTTTATGAGCTGTTTAATAATTGCATAGTAATTTAAATCAGTTCTGCTTAGGCATAAATATATGACATTGTTGTGCTATTAACAACTGGACGCTACATGCAGATAGGAGCAGAAGTTACTTTAGTCATTTAAAATTGTATTACTGACGTGTTTTCTACTAACAGAGATAACGACCGTAGCAACAGTAATATAATCATAGTTGTACCCAGGGCTAATCTTTATTACAAGTTTGCTGCGGGCAGTCACAGCGCTAAGTTTATTTATCCCAACAACACTCTAGTTCATCCATGGCGCAGGTCATGACACTGGATTCTTTTCAACAGCTGTCGGGGGCTGAAAGGAGTCCACAGCAGGGCAGGGCCATAATTTTTTCAGCTACTTTCCTAATGGTGGGTATTCAAGTTTATCCAAGTTGTTGCAGTAAATATCCTTGTACATATATCACTATATATAGGCACCGCATTGGCATCAGAAATTTTCCCATAAATGGGACTACCAGGTCAATTGGTATACCCAGATCCTGAGCAAAGGATCTGGGATATACGAATTTAGGCCTCATGGACTTCAAACAGCTTGGATAGGCAAAGCAGAATCTGGATGGCATTTTGAGGAGAGGAATAAGATGAAGACACGGCAGCGGGAAATACTACGATGTGTCCGTTTGGCAATCAGTAACACTGATGCTACACTCTCGGGGCACTGAGATGTGGGAGGGGGTTCCTGAGCAGGCTAGTGTGGATCTTGATGTCAACTGGAAGAATTTAGATTTGCTCCTCTAGGAAGCAAAGAACCATTTATAGTTATTATTATAACATTTGCAATAATGAGACAAGTGATTAAGCAACCTTTCAGAATTGGAAGAAAAAACCCTGGCGGTCTGCTGACCCACACATATTTGAGCCTGAGCACGCTGTTCTTTCCAGACCATATGGACTTTGGCAATCTCAGTTTCCTCAGGAACTCCTTGAGTCACAGAACTAGGACAACTCCCTGTTCAAAAGCAAATGCTTTCTCATCAACTCAAAATTGCTCCTATTATCAAGTTTGAGACACAGAACAACAGCAAAAGCCTTCTGAGGACACAGTCAACGACACACCATGGGCGACCTCCTATTTCCGGCCCTTTCTTCTCTGTCACACACCAAAGCCAGAGAGGCCACTGGGCGATCAACCTTGAGCCCCTACACAACCCACCCTCCTTCTGGTCTGACTATCTTTGTTTTCAGTACTGGTAGATCCTCCTGGAGCGAGCACGGCATTCTGGATCCTTCGTCAACCAACAGATTCCACCTGGTGGTCTTTCCGTAGCACAAAGGTCAGGCCTCCAGATCTCTGTGGTGCTTGTATTTTACAGAGGCCCCTCAATTTATGTCTCCAGTTCTAACACAACAACTAGTTCATCAGAAAAAACATGGAATTTGAAGTGAAAGCAAGATAATCCATCATCTCCACCACACAAAATATAACCACTCTGTCTTTTTACTATTTTTACTTTTGCCCATCCTGTAGATGTTAATATGCTCTATGGGTCCATCATTCACCCTCTTCTTCAAATACTCTGTAGAAGATCCATCTATATACAGAGCATCAACATCGCCTTTGTCAAGGACTCAAATCCCAAGACCCATCTTATATTTTTTATGCCATATTTTATATTTCTTATATGAAAATCTCACCTTTATCTCTTTGTTAATGGCACCACCATTGACTCTGCTGCCAAAGCAAGAAACTTCAGACACTGATATTTTCTCCTCATTCAGCATCTATGCCCAGGGATGGTGTCTACCTGTTCTCTCTCCAGATCTTCATTCATGACCACGCTCTCCTCCCTACTGGGAGGCACTGCCATCACTCCTCGAGCCTACAGCCCTCGCCTCCTGTCTGGCTGCCCTAATTCCACTTTCTAGACCATTTCTCTCCCACCATCTAAAGTTACCTTTATAAAACATTAATCTTGTCATGTCGTTCCAAATTCCACAAAAATGTTTCCTGATTTCACCCATCAGAAACATCTAAGAACACATGTTAGATAAGGAATAAGATAGGATAACATTTCAGATATTATTAAAAAAAAAAAAACCCAACTTCCTATTATAAGCCATTTGCTATGTTAGACACTGTGGGCACCATGGAAAAGAAGACCTGGTACCTCTCTACTAGGAAGAGGAAACATCAAGCAAACTAAGGAGAGTAGTTAGGGTATCATATAAAATATAAGATGCTCGGTTAAAGTAGAATTTCTGATGAACAATGAATAATTTTTAGTATTAGTACACTCAAAGTATTGTACAGGACACAAGTAAAAAAATATTGCTTATCTGAAATTCAAGTTTTTATTTTCTAAATCCAGCCAGTCTAAGTGTAATACATGATGACACATGCTAAAGTAAAGCCATGCGAATTACAGAACTGTGATGAAGGAGAAAGAGGCACCTGTCTGGAAGGCCTGAGAAGTCTTGTAAAGGAGCCACACCAAGGGATCAAGAGGGGTTCACTGGGTGAATGATGTGCGTGTGTGCATCTGAGCACATACGCGTGTGTGTCAGACAGTGTGAGGGGCGTTCTGGGCGGGGAGAGAGCGTCTACAGAGGCAGAAGGAGAGAACCAGCAGGGTGAATTTGCAGTGTGTGCTGACAGGTGCACAACTGCTTCTCCAAAACGAACAGATGAACAGCAGGAACAGTGCAGATTTATAGGGTCTGCCAATTTCCATGGTGTAAACACACCTGCCAGGACAGATTCCACACAACAAATGTGATGCCACTCTATCTCGGAGGTGGTCAGAGATGTGCCACCGCAGTATTCCCACCACAGAGAATTTCCAACACACGGATACAAAGGACGTGAATGACTCAAGAGCATAAACAGTCACATGTAGCAAATAATTAGAAAGTGGTGAGTTTTTAGTATTTACGGCCTTTGTTTTAATATAACTTACCTAACTACAAGTTTATATAATTTAATTTTTATCAGTAGCTCTGTTTAAAGAACAAGTTTGCAAAATTTTTTAAAATTTAACAGAAGCCGGCCCTGTGGCTGAATGGTTAAGTTCATGTGCTCTGCTTTGACGGCCCAGGGTTTCGCCAGTTTGGATCCTGGGCACGGACATCGCACCACTCATCAGGCCATGCTGAGGCAGCATCCCACATGCTACAACTAGAAGGACCCACAACCAAAAATTCACAACTATGTGCTGGGGCGCTTTGGGGAGAAAGAAAGAAAGAACAACAAACAAAAAAGGAGATTGGCAACAGATGCTACCTCAGGTGCCAATCTTAAGAAAAAAACAAAGAAAAGAAAATTTAGCAGTTAGCTCTCATGAGCTGGTATGAGATGTCTCTACATACACCACCGTGTGCTATGAGTCTGTACTCGTGGAGAGCAAAGTGTGTGAAGGAGGGTGAGGGTGGGAATGTGTGTGGATAGGCAAGTGCAAGGTGTTGGACATCCCTTTATACAACCCTATCAGCTCGTATATGGATAGATAGATGACAGACAGACAGATAACGATTATAGATAGATGCATAGGTGCATGGTAGATAGACAGATAGACAGACAGATAAATAAGATAGATAGATTCTGAAGGTTACCCCTCAACTTTCAGGACTCAGCTCACAGAGTGCCCTACTCACCCCTATGTAATGAAATAAAAGGAGGAATTGAAGTCAGAGGTCTGAGTCAAAACCCCATCATTTACCAATAATCAGTTTGAGCATCAGCTTTCTCAAAGCAAAAAAGTAGAAAATAATGCCAACCTCCTTGGGGAGAAACTTAACTGAGGTTTAACATATCAAGGGCTTTGTAAACCAAAAGCTTCCAGATGGCAATCCTACTTAGCATCACATGGATGCCATGTCTTTCCCAGTGCACGTGTGTTTGTTGCCTCTGTGCAAGGACACACGCTTACAACTTCGGGTGTCGCCCAGCCGCACAGGGTTTCCTTCCTTCCCTCCCTACTCTCAGTGACCACCCTCTTAACAGATGCTTTGAGTCCTTCTGGGCACGGCTGCAACCTTTACCCCCACGCTCCTTTCTGTGTCTTGTATTTCATCCAAGAATTACTTAAAATTTCAGAATGGAGACATGTTTCTGAAGCTCTTTTGCCTTGTTCTCAAGCTAGGATATAAACATATTGCAGAAATCCGATGTTAGATTATGAACACAGTCTCCTTGTCTCTAATACATTCTGATTATAGCTGTTAAAATGCTCAACAATGGCAATTTATGATCAATCAACCAGTACGTAAATTAACATCTTTTATGAGGTTTGCATGTTGCTAGAAGCATGCAGAAATGTGCAAGCAAGAGGAAGAGAGATGTCATAGAAAAGAATAAAGATGAGGAAATGCCAGGAAACCCAGACCCCAGATTTTGGGCTTAACTGGATAGGCAACAGCAAACCCAAACATGTTTGAATCAGAAAGTAATATGAAGCAAATGGGATTTAAGAAAGAACATCTTAAAGGTGTACACAGGATAATTTGTTATGTGAGTAGTGGCCTCATATCTGCATTTAAAGTTTATCTACAATCTACTACCCCCAAATTTTGTTTAGTTTTTAAACATAAAGTTTGTGCAGGAAAAACGTGTCAGTCCTTCGGCCACATTTGAGCATTCAAAGTGGAAAACTCAAAGAACATGGCAAGCCATCACTTTTCTTGTCTACTTTGCAACATCGCTCTTCCATAACCCCATCCAACGACCTATTTCCTTTTACCTGAGAATTTATTGGACTAGTTTTCCAATTTGCAATGTTATCAAACGAAAAAATCACAATTCTTATGCCAATGTTGACAGAAAAAAAAATCAAGTTATACGTCAAGAACAACGAAAGCTCTCCTGTTCTGATTGTACAACGCTGAGGCTTTCCTCTATAACAATCTGCAAATTTAATATTGTAACAAAGACAGCGAGCGAGAGCGTGAGCACACTGCACGTGGCCCACTGTGGCATCTAACCCCACGGGAGAACTACTGACACTCTCCTGCAAGAAGTAGGAAAATAATCAACCAAAACAGAGCTCCTAAACCCACAGCAGATCTAAGACCACACCAACGAGAGGTGGGAAATATGTGCTCTAGGCAAGACGGATGTTCCCAAAGCTCAGAGGAGGAAGAAATTCTGGGGGTGGCTGGTCAGGCAAGTTTTAGAGAAAACTGCATCTGAGCAGAGACTTGAAAGAGGGTTGGGGTGAGAAATTAGATCCTGGAACCAGGAGGGCAAAAGCTCAGGCCGGAAGAAGGCAAGGGGGCATCTTCAATGGGGAGTGAGTAGGGCAATTCTGTAAAACCCACCGCCTGGAGAAGGCACCATGTGAAAAGAGACAGCAGTGCTGACAGTGTGGGCTCTGCACTCGTTCACCAGCTCCCGCCTGAAGGCCTCCAAGGTCCGCGGCCCTGACCAAAGCGGGTGGGGAGAGTTCCATTCGGCAAAGAACAAGAGACAGAACGGCCAACGGGGTTTCCAACTCCAAGCAGAGTGAAGGAGAATCTGAAATAAGAGGATGGTGGTGAGAATGGAGAGGAGGCACAGACACGGAGAGGATTCAGAATTCACTGACAGGACACAGTCACTGACGACACGGGGCGCACAGGGAGGGGAGGCATGGTGAGTGACCCAGGGGCCCCACCTGGCTGATGGGACAAAATGGCAGAAACAGGAGAGGGTAGAGCAAGCAGGACATGTGTGCCTGGGGTGTGATGTGCAAGGAGGCAGGAGCTCAGTTCTGCTTCCTGGGACCAAACAGCAGAGGACTTGCGCGCCTTTCTGTGTCAGTCTGCATGGGCACTGCGGGGAGATCCCACAGGGTAAATGAGACCCCACTTTGTCAAAAGTGGAACATTAAATGCCTTCCCTTCTGAATTGCAAAAAAACCTAAGTTTTATTTTCAAGCACACACACTGAAATATAACTCAAAGTCACGTTTTCCAAGCCTTAACTTTTGTCATAGATATGGCCCGAGACTGTCCTCTGAGCTATCCTAGTAAACAACCGGGCAAAGGGCCAGCCCGAGTACTTAGCACTTTTAATGCTTTCCCAGGGCATCAGACGGTGGGCACGCTCTCTGCATTGCACGGGAAGGCAAAAAGATCCAAGGGACCAGACAAAGGAGGGCTTCCTCCTCTTCCCTGGTATCCATACTCTGCTCCCGATGTCTATCCGCCCGCTTTACCATCCACAACGAGGGTAACAGATCCACCCAGGACTCATTCATCAACTGGAGCTCATTGTTCAAATCAAATCAAATCAGAGTTCAAACCAAAAGAAAGCAATTTATGTCACATTCCAATGGGACAGCACAGTGTTCCACTTCACAGCAGACCAACGACTTTCACAAAGGACAGCCTCTACTCCCAGGAGTGGACACTGACTGTGGAGAGACAAGCAATGAACCATTTTTTTAAATTAAAGACCTTTTCAGAAATGAACTAAGGCAACCAAAGAAAACACATCGCAAGGCAAAACACAATTCATTGACAAAAGACCAGAAAATTTTAAATCACTGCAAGAATTCATCCGCAAATTAAAGATCAACCGCCACCCCCTTTCTGCAGGCAAAGCAAGTAAGAGCCTGCTTATTTCATCTCGAAGGAAACTCAGACGCAAAAAGTCACCGAGAGCAATTTTCTACATTCTTCTAAATCCATCAAGTTGTATATTCTCCATGCCTTTGTCCCAACTTGCGGTGAATACCACAGAGCACGACTTACTTACTGAGGATATACTACGCCCACCATACTCCCAACTAGAGCAGATTCTTTGAATCAAGAACCCTGTGGCACTCTTGTCCCCTGACCACTCTGGAGCATGGCCCAGGACGGAACAAGAGAGCTGTCAGTGGGTCCTGCCTGGGGAGGTGACACGGATTCCCAGCAGTGACTGCCTCTGAGGAGTTAGGAGCCAGGCTCTGGGTCAGACCGCCTGGCTTCACTATTTGTGGGGGTGGGGGTGGGGGGGGCAAATGAGCAAGAAATTTACATCCTGTGCCTCAGTTTCCTCAATTGTAAAATGAAGATGATAATGTTACTTTATAAAGTTTTGTGAGGGTAAATGCAGGAATCACTTAGAGCAGTATACAACCACAGCTGTTGTTAGGACAGTTGATGGAGAACTAGCAAAGAGCTGAAACGATGCTCTTCTGCCCTAAACTTATGCACAACTGAGGGTGGTGAAAGGTCTTGAAAATTTAGAGGTGTGCTCTTTTCCTTTTTGATGCTCTGATGGGAAACAGTTCTCTCCACTGTTCCAGCGTGTCCCTTCCTGTGGATGGCCCTGAGGCACCAGAAGAGAAGTGGGTATTCTAGGAAATGGAATTCCCCAGAGCCAACTGCCTTTCCCATTTCCTTGTTTTTTCATTAACTTTCCTAAGGTAACTCCCAGGCTCAAATTCTTGAACATTTTTTCAAGTCTTTCCTCTTCCTCGTTCCCGTCTCTGCTACATTCACTTGTCACCAAAGCCTGCTGTTCTCTCCTTCCAGATGGCTCTCTCATTCATTTCTTTTTAACCACGATCATTACCCTTGCTATTATTAACTACATCTGGTCTATTTTCATCATCTACAAATCGGTCTCTTTCTCTCCAGGTATGCCCTATTATCATCCATCAAGCACACTTCAGACATTTATCATCCTGAGACACTCCCTTCAACGGGGCAGCTCTGTGTGCAGACACTTTCACGTCTTCCTTCAGAGTAAAACCAGCTTCCCAAACCTGGATTTCAGGAGTTTAGAACTTGGCCCCAACCATCCCCAACTCTTTTACCAAATAAGCTTCTTAGGCCAGGTTACATATTCGATGACCCTGAGCCTGACTGCTTCATTCTCACCCTGAACTTTCCCATTCCAGGATGGCATGCCCTAATCTCTTCTCTCCACCTAATTACAGCTCATTCTGGAAGAAAGTGAACGTCCTTCTTTGTCCCTGTGGCTTTACCTGACTCCAGACGACCTCAGTCACAATTAGACATGTATTTTTTATGTACTCCTCCCTTAAGGAAACTCCATGGACATTTCTTAAGTCATTCACTTGGCTTTAGTCATTTACTTGTATTGTAAGGTATCTTTTATACCTACATAGCCACCAACTTATGCATCCATTCATGCATCTATCTCATCTTCCACAATTAAATTATCAACTGCTGGAGGGCAGATCTTATACTAACATCAGTTTTGGGGGGCTTCCTTCCCACATCCTCTAATATAAGACAGCATTTGTAACACAGCTTATGCTCAATAAATATTTTTTATAGATGCACAGAAAACTATCAGATAACATATTTGTTAACATAAATATGATAAAACGCCAAGTATGACCAGCTCTAACAATATTTCTTGACTTTCAGTTTTGGTTTAGATTTCTCTGTGCTTTCCAGGCAATCTGTGGTGCTTTCACAGCCTTATCATCATATTTTGGTGTAATTATCTGTTTACTTGTCTGTCAGCTTAAATAAGCTATATTTTCTTAATAGTTTTATAAATTTCTAACATTTGTTGAGTGAATGAGTAAAAATGAATGAATGAATGAATGAATGTCAAAATATATGCTACATATATGGGTCATTTGAAAATGATGGAAATATTAACACTACCCAGAGTTAAATAAGATTTAAAAGGTCTGCTTCAGCATGTCATGTTCTGGGTTTGTGGACAAAATGACCTCAATTATGTATTACTAGTGATGATATCTAAAGTCATTAAAGACAGCGAGATACATCAAAATGTTTAATATTTGTTATATGCATAATAGATGAGTGCATTCATTTATCTCCCAAAATCAATTTTCACTAAGTAAACATTAATTCACTGCATAGATTGCCCGAGGTTCTGGGCATGATCTTTTCCTTTAATACATTCCTTCTAATACCAGCACAGAAAGTTGCCGGTGCGTATAGGGTCTCCTTTGGCTACAAGCTTCCTGTTTTTGCACAACCACCATCTATTTTCTTGGCACAGGCAGACCGTTCTCATCCTGGACAAAAGACTCTGTAGCAGAGCAGAGGAAACAGCAGCGCTTCGCAGAGTAACCAGGCCGGGCCCTGAGGCACAGCGACTCTCTAACAATAATATTGCCAATATTTAGTTCCCTTTGCGTCCTCCCTACAGGAGTTTTGGTAGAGAGGTCCAATTCAGTGATGCTCACATGAATTTTGACTGATGGAATTATCACTCATCCCAGCGAATCTTCATTTTTACTCAGTAGCTCAGTGGTACATACCAATGGTCCTAAATCAGGACAGTATGTCAGGATAACTCAGGGAAATCTTCCAGATACCTGGTTCCTGGCCTCCCTACTCAGGCACAGTCGGGAGTATGTGATACACGATGGGGTAGGTGGGCACATCCTTTTTACATGACTCCCCTCAATAAGAAACACTAATACACAAGAAAAGAGACAGCCTGTGTTTTGATTGGATCAGCCAAAAAATGTTTTTTTCAAACCATGCCAACATGAGCGCACTGTAGGAGCTTGGTAAATATTTGTTAAATGGATGAAATAATGAATAATGTAGAAATCATTCACTGCTACCTTAGTAGAATATGTGAATAATATCTATATAGTAATTTGTACACAACTTTCTCATGCACTTTATCTCATTTCATCCTCAAAAAATTTCCATGAGATAATGAGAAACAATTTTCTTCCTATTTTCCAGATAAGAAAACTAAGATTCAGGAAGGTAATGCAACAAGGCCAACGTCACCCAGCAAGCGAGTACCAGAGCAAGGACTGAAAACACGTGGTTCGGACCCTTAAAGGAAGGATTTGCCCATCACTCCCTGAAGAATTGCAAAACTCTTCTCCTTGATTAATACTAATAAAGAATAACAATGCTAATGATCTGCACATTCTGAATCATCCTGTCCTGTGAATCCAGACAGCTGGATTCTAGAGTCAGGTCTGCCCTTTCCTTGAGTGACCCTGGGCCAGGTCACTGCCAAGGTTCCTGTCTTGTCTGCTGTACACAGGCCACGGGCACACACCATCACAGCACGGTCGTCATCCACATCACGTGGCTCCATGTCAAGCTGACACTGAAGGAGCTCAATCAAAAGTCTGCCTGGGCTTGTACAACCTTAGCTTCTTCAGGACATCTTTTTAAGAATAATTCTTTGTTCCTGTGGACAGATATCTATGACCTAAGACTGGCCCAAGAAAGCTGAAGGGATGGAGGTCCACTGAGCTGGCTGCTTGGGGCTGGCCCTGGGCTTTAGGTAAAAGTGACCGGTAGGCTTCTGAGAAAATCAAGAAGATAATAAAGAATAGGATTCAAGTCAGATGCTCTGCACAGGAGTGGAAAAAACTGCATTTAGCCAAAACACCTTGTACTCACAGGAAGAAAGGACACAGACAGTACACAAGGGGCAAGGTCTCCCAGTGTCTGGGTCACCAACATAGGAACTGTTTGGAGCATCATTAACAGAGGACGGAGTTCAGTCGACAAGAGATAACTGGTGGAAGTAATTAATGAATAGTCAGTTCCACACAATATAACACTACACGCAAATCCATGGCTCTTCTCCTAGAGAACTAAACTCTTAATACCCAAGGAGTTGAAGAAGGCACCTTCTCTTCTGAGCATTCAGAGATAAACACAACACTATCTTAAAATAGTTACCGCAGAAAGAGGGGCTTGTAAGACTTTGTGAACTGGCATAGAATGATTTGTGTAAACCAGGAAATCATATAAAGAGAATGAAGACTATAAAAGCCACACAATTTTTGAAAAATTCTGTCACTTCCTAATTATAACCATGAGTCGGAAATGTCAGCATTCCTAGTATTCTCTATTTTCAAGTTACTGGCTGTACTGACTTTACTCTAAAAAATAAAAACATATTTTTTTTTAGTTGGAGCTTTTATTTTTCTAATATCACCTGCTTCATATGATCCCTACTACAAGTGGTAATAGAACTGTAGACTGAGACATTGAATACCTCTTATTGTATATGAAAAAACATTTTAACTTAGCAAAAAAACCTCAATCACATTTTGATGTAAACAGGTGGCTAAAAACAGTACAAAAGGAGCTCTTGTCTCTGAATAATACCTTCATTCATAATAAAATATACAGCTAACAGATCCTGTGCATATGAAAACATGTTGCCTTTCTTCTTGGCTGAATTTTACTGAGAAAATGAGATTTCTTTAAAAACAGAAGCAATATTTTTATCTGGTATATATTTTTAAATATTCATTTCCTCTAGTGTATCCAAACATCTACAAAATTATTAAATCTCCTATCCCAACAGAATATCAGAGTGAAAAAAATAACAAAAAAGCCAAGGTTTAAAAAGGGGAAGTCAAATCATGTTTCAAGTTTTACTCAATTTTACTTGTCATAATTTTTTACCTTTAATATTTGAAGTTCTATCCATATTTACCTAAAATTACACAATTGAGATTTCTAAATTTTTCCCTTATATATGCCATTTAAGATGTGTTTGTGTACAGAACAGAATGCGTAAGACTGTATGAGAAAAGATGTCCCTGAGCATCATGCAGTCAGTGAGGAGAGGACCAAGCAAGCAGATCAGAGACCACACGTGACATGCAGGCTCCTCCCTTCAGCACACACCAGAGGTTCCTCTTCTCTTTCACTGCGTCCAACATCATTAAATGTCAATAAACTTCACTGCATCCCACTGCTCCATCTCTACTGCCACCAGCAGAGTCCAAACCACCATTATGTTTTGCCTAAACCACCACAACTGCCTCCTAACACTCCTCTTTTCCTCTCTCGACCCATCCCACACCCCCCACGGGCTATGCTAAACTCCTCTTAGCCTCTCCCAACTCACCCCGCACCCTCCACGGGTCATGCTTCTCCCTTCTTTGAACTGCTCCGAGGGCTTCTCAGTCTTCTTACATAAAATCCAAAGACCTGTAAGGCCTCTAAGATGGAACCCTCTCTTCTCTCATCAGTCTCATCCATTGCCTCCTCCTCCTCCGCCCTCCTCCTCCTCCACCCTCCTCCTCCTCCTCCACCCTCCTCCGCCCTCCTCCTCCTCTGCCCTCCTCCTCCTCCGCCCTCCTCCTCCTCCTCCGCCCTCCTCCTCCGCCCTCCTCCTCCTCCACCCTCCTCCTCCTCCTCCTCCACCCTCCTCCTCCTCACTTCTCTCTGCCCTTCCTTTAGTTCCTTTAGTTCCCCAAACAGGCTACACTGTTTTCTCTATAAGGATCACTGCCCGTACCATCCTTTGCCTTGAATTCCCTTCCACTGGCTCTTCACAAGGCTGACTTCTCACCCCTCAAGTTTCTCCTGCAATGTCACCTCCTTGCAGAGCCTTCCTCGAGCAGAGCCTTGCTCTGTGCACAGCCTCCCCTGCGTGGTTGCCCTTCACTCACTCTGTTCAAGTCCTTGTTAAAACTGAAGAGTTTTAGCATCTATGTTTGTTTGTTGTTTAGATCTCTTCCTCTCAACTCTAAGTTCTACCAGGACAAGGACTCCGCCTTGTTCATCCTCTGCACACAGCAGAGACTAAATCAATATTTGTTGAGGGGAGACTCATTGCACACCAAGCAGTGAGCTGCTTCCCTTCTGCCATGCACATCACAGCAAGACACAGAGTCCTGGGCACCAGTACACAGGCTGCAGACCAAGCTGGTGTGCAGAGCTTGGAGGCACAGTGACATAGTGGCACCTGTCCAACTGTTTACAACTTCAAAGACACGCTTTGGTTTAATCTGTTATCTAGTAGAAGATATAATTTTGATGTTAGACATGTAATTTTAAATGAGAAACCATATTTTCAAGTATAAAGATATATATATATCTCTACATATATATATATTTCCCATATTGCTAAGGCAAAGTAAATATATTAATATATTTTTGGCTCTCAAGGTCAAAAATTAGGTTTTAAAATTAGGTTAGACATAAGCTACCACATTTACAAGATTAAATTCATTCTGGGCCCATACACGTTGGTCCTCAGAAGTCCCCGTGTTATAATTAAACCTGAACAAAGACTGTTGCTGCTGAAAAAGGCAGGCCCTTGAGATCTGAAGAAGCCTGCCTATTAAAAGAAGAAGGTGGATGCAGCCTCGCTGTCAGTTCACGGCTGACTCATCTGAAGCTGCGGAGAAGGAGCAAGAAGACCATGTGTGTCACATCTGTCAGCTCTCACCACTTTTTGACAACTGGACAGTCACATGCAAAAAAATGAAACTGGACCCCTACCTCACACCACATACAAAAAGTAACTCAAGATGGATCAAAGACCTAAATGTAAGAGCCAAAATTATAAAACTCTTAGAAGAAAAACTTAGGGGCAAATCTTTATAACTTCAGATTTGCAAATAGTTTCTTAGATATGACACAAATCCGACAAATAACCAAAGGAAAAATAGATCAATTGGACTTTATCAAAATTAAAAACTTGTGCTTCAAGGTACTATCTAGAAAATGAAAACTTACTAAATGGGAGAAAATATTTGTAAATTATTTATCTGACAAGGATATAGCACCCATTATATATAAAGAACTCTTACAACTGAACAACAAAGACAAATAACCCAACTAAAAATGGACAAAAGATTTTGATCAATATTTCTCCAATGAACTGATACAAATAGCCAATGAGCACATGAAATGATGCTCAATATCATTATTCATTAGCGAAATGTAAATCAAAATCACAATAAGGCAGCCATTCACACACTGCACCGCACGGATGGCTATAACAAAAATGCCTGACAACAACAAGTGTTGACAAGGCTGTAGAGAAATTTGAATTCTCTTGCGTGCTGGTAGGAATGCAAGATGTGCAGCTGCTTTGAAATACAACTTGACGGTTCCTAAAAAATGTAAATGCACACTTACCATATGACCCAGCAATTTCATTCCTTGAATATAAAACTCAAGAGAACTGAGAACATATGTCCACTCAAACACTTGTACACAACTTTAAAAACAGCTTCATACATAATAGCATAACAACTGGAACAATCCAATTAACTCATGGATGGCTAAACAGGTAGGTGGTACAGGCAGACTATGGAATGTCACTCTGCAATAAAAGGAACGAACTACTGATAGATGCTATAACATGATCCATCTTGAAAATATTACGCTAAATGATAAAAACCCAGATATAAATGGTCACATTGAATGATTCCATTTATATGAAGTTTCCAGAATAGGCAAATCCAGAGACAGAAAGTAGATGACTGGTGGCTGGGAGCTGGGTTTTGAGGGGAGTGGAGGAATGACTGCTCATGGATATCAGGTTTCTTTTTTGGGGTGATCAAAACATTCTGAAATTACATAGTGGTGATGATTGCACAGTGTTTTTTTGTGAAAACCACTCAATTGTACACTTTAAAAGAGTGAATTGTATTACAGTATGTGAATTATATCTTAATTTTTAAAAGCAGGCAATCACCAACAAGACCAAAAAAAGACTGAACCAAATATTATCCATGTACCTCTCTGGATTCAGTTTATTCCTGATCATGCCACCTTCAACAGTAATACAAACATTAATTGTCTAAGCTTAGTCTATATACTCTTGGCTATATACTCTTTTTCTGGATTTTCACTTTTGAATTCTAACTTTCCCAGCTCTAGTGTGATCAACCAACCAAGTTTTCCCAGGACTGAGAGGGGTTCCAGGACATGTGACTTTCACCACTAAAACGGGGAAAGTTCCAGGAAGGCTGGGACAACTTTATTCTTGCAGGATCTGGCATAATTTACCTAATTCCTCTATTCTTTGCTTAAGCACTGGTGACATCTCTATTCTGCTTTTACTTTCTTTCCTTCTAATTCTACACCTTCTCCCTCTGCTATTTCTTTTTTACTATTAAGTAATTTCTCACAGATTAGTATATCTCATCTCAGTCTCTCCTGAGTTTGAGAGATGAACAGCCAATTGTCTTCTAGACGTTTCTACTGGAGATCTCTTTGGCCACGAACATGTAAGTCTAACGAAATCTAAACTTGCTTTAGTGACTAAATTAACACTCTTCTGGATCTTATCGCTGCCACCTTCTCTCTGGACGTAAAGTGAGTTACCCACTCTTTTCTCTGCGTTATCATCAGGTCTAATGGATGGCTGGACTCTGATTACACTACCTGGGGACCTCTCTCCAATCTGCCCTCTCTCCTGACCCCACTTGTCCTGCTAACCTCCAGGACCGAGTCTGAGGAGTGGAGAAGTGCTCCTCAGACTTTTTAAATCCATGATCAGTTCAAAAAACTCCGAAACCCCATAATGTTGTGTCAAATTTCAGAATATTGAAAATAAAACCACAAACAAAGTACATGATGCTTGTTTTCTCCAAATTAGACGTGTCCAATTCTTCAGAGATCTGGATGCAGCACTTCCTGGCTGCTCTCTTTCTCTCTGTCACACACTCTCCCACACTCACCCCAGACACAAGAACTCCACCAACCACACCACATACAGACACATCCTCATGAGCTCCAGCAATGGGGACATGCTTTAAACGACTCCAGCAGAACCTGACGTTTGGGTCTCAGACAACTGTCCTCTCCTTCTGGAAGGCTGCATTCCAAAACTGTACCTACTGAACCATTCATCCTTCAAAATTCACATATCTACACAGGCTCCTTAAATCCTCCCCGGCCATATCAACTCCAAACAGAATAAATCATTTTCTCCTTTTTAACATACTTTTAGTGTTGCATTTATCAAGTAGTATTAGAATTTATTTGATTATATAACTGCCACCTCTAACTTGAGAGGGAACTCTCAAGACAGGAATTCTATCTCATTTGTCATCAATGTATCTTATACCCAAGGAATAGCAGGCATAAGACTCAATTTGTTGCACTCCACTAATATTTGTGATATATTACTTTGATTAAATGAAGACAACTTATGCAGCATGCTAAAATATGACTCAGTGACATTTTAATAATAACTGAAGATGAATCTTTGGATCGTTCACATACACAGTTACCAAAAATATAAAGTATACTGACATGTGCATCTCTCAATCTGGACCTGCAAAAGAGAAGGTACCAAGTAATACAATATAGTCACCTATTTCCTGTCTACCTACCACTCATCTCTCTCTGCTACTCAGTCAAGCACGCCGAAAAGGTCATGTACGACCACCACCTCCTTTTCCTGACTTCTCAGTTCCTCCTCACTCTACAGAAATAGAGTAGTTCCCTCCACTTAGATAAAACTTCTATGGCAAATGCCACCAGTGACCTCTACATGGCCAAATCCAGAGGACGTTTCTCATCTCTGAAGTTTCCTACTGACTTTCCGCTGCATCTGGTAAACTGGGCATTCCCCTGGAATCCCTCTACTGACTTGGCTTCTGGCCCTCCTGCCCCTCGAAACACCATTTCTCAGCTGACTGGGATGCTCTTCCTTCACTCACTCCTCCAGCATCGACTTTCCCAGTTAACTGACGGCTTCAGGTTCACATACCCAACCATTTCTGGGACCCAGACCCTTGGATAACACACAGGCAGCTCAAAATCATGACATCGAGTCTGAATTCCTCACTACCCACCTACACCTAGGCCTGGTCTGCTTCTTTAATTCCACTTCTCAGTTGGTGGTCCTTACTCACCCAGACCATTGATGTGCCAGTCCCCCTAAACACTCTCCTTACAAATCATGTTCAAGGACAACCAAGGCCTGCCCGCCTACCTTCTCCTTCAGCTCCTGACACGTCTCCATCCCACACCCTCCGCCCCTCCTGTGGGTCAAGACCTCCACCTTTCTCTGGGCTGGACAACAGTCTGTTCTCTCACCTGCTCCTGTTCTGCCCACGTGATAGTCACGTTCCATTTTCCCCACTTCTGCCAAAGTTAGTAACACATATGTTATACATACACACACATATATATAATGCAAATTTGACTAAGCCACTCTCCTAATTAAAACCCACTAGTGGGGGTCAGCTCGGTGGCGCAGCGGTTAAGTGCACATGTTGCGCTTCTCAGTGGCCCAGGGTTCGCCGGTTCGGATCCCAGGTGTGGATGTGGCACCGCTTGGCAAGTCTGCTGTGGTAGGCGTCCCACATATAAAGTAAAGGAAGATGGGCACGGATGTTAGCTCAGGGCCAGGCTTCCTCAGCAAAAAAGAGGAGAACTGGCAGTAGTTAGCTCAGGGCTAATCTTCCTCAAAAAAAAAAAAAAAAACCCACCACTAGTGCATCTTTATAACTATAGTGTTTACTAAGTTCTCTATTTTGACCCAGTTATCATAACCAGAAATCTAAGTTCATCCTACAGTATTAACCCAGGATGCATTCTTACATTTTCTATTGTCTTCTATTTCATTTGAAATTAGAAAACAAAAAACCCAAGAAACTAGTCTTTACTGATTTTCAGACCCACAAATAGACTGTGGGTCACAAATGTAAAAACACTCACCTACAGGCTGAAGCCCATCCTGAGGCCCAGCTCAACCCATCGTTGCCCTTTTCCTGACAACCTAGAGAGGCGCTTCTGTTGTCACGGAAGGCTCAGCTCACAAACGGCACCCTCTACAGGGGACCGGTAGAAATAAGGGGTGAATTGCAAACTTTAAATGTTTCAAGTCACCTGAAGGGAGGATCACTAATTAACTAGAAAAGCATAGAAGGGTTGTCAGAAAGGAGGCTCTCAAGAGGCTGCAGGGGCCTCTTCTCCTTGGTCCCCCACTCAGAGGGGCCCCAGTAAAGTTCCACCAGGCGCAGTGTTAGTACAACAGATTTCCACAACAAAAGTCTATGGAAAGTAAAAACAAAACAAGAGGAAAAAATGATCTAGAGTCTTGTTGGAAGGCTCACAATTGCTGCTTCACATCTAATAACTCAATTTGAAGTGGACCCGGGAGCAGGCGGGACCAATTAAAACGGAACTGCAATACGTGGAATGCAATGTTCCAAAATCAATGGCAATTCCTCAAAGAATTTTCCCAGAAGTTACTTGAATCCCAATATAACAGAAGTAAAAAGTTTCCCAATGCCTAGAGCATAAGATGGAAAGTGGGGATCATAAGTTTTCTATGAATTATGAAGGTAAGTTCCATCATCAGGAAAATGGCTTTACAGTAAGAACATTTACAGAAAATAATGCGGCAACATCATCAAGAGTATTTCTTCTAACTTTGCACTTTTTTCAACGTAATTATAAATCATTTCTACTATGGTTAAATCAAAAGTATTTTTATTCCTTGAAAAGTCCTAATTAAATGCAGATGATATTCAAGAATACTTATTGAGATAAAATCTATATCCCATCTATTGAGCCTCTTGAAATTTAGTTACCAAAATTTTATATCCTAAAACATAAATAATTTTAAATTATTTGTGATTGTATATAATAGACAAAATATAAGCATTTAAACGGTTTATTTAATTTCAGTCTTCGTCAGTGTTAATAAAAACTTGTCACAGCAAAAGAATTACAAAAATTTATTCTCATAGCCTTTTGACAATTTTATCACTATTTTGCTTTTACTTCAAAGAATTCTCAGATAGCTAAAGAAATCCATGGAATATCAGTCTTAGGACACATTTCTTCAAAGGCTTTTGCTGAAAACCTTGGAAGGAGGCATTTCCCCCGGTAGTAACTACTTGGCTGTGGTGGTTATGCCAAGAGCATGGCTGCTGAGACATTTCAGGCAATGTTTCATCTTCCTTACCAGAAGCATAATTCTATTCAGAAGACTGAATATATCCTGTTACTCTGCAGAATTCTAAAGTCTTTACATTTTATCTCATCAAAATTCACACTCGAAACTCAGAGCTGATTCATTTAGCTTCCTCTCCACTTCATGCTTCCTCTTGGGTTGGTCCTTTAACTCTTCACTAGCAACTACACTGGAGGTTGAAATAATGAAAATGTAACTAGATGGGCAATCACTCCTTTAGATTGTCCATTACCTTTAAGTAACGTGGCGTGAGGGTGGACAGCAGACTACCCATGCATGTCCCTTATTTACACGCTCCTCCCCCCTCCTCCCTCTGTCTCCCCCATACTCGTCCCTCCTCCCTTCTCCTCCTCCTCCCCTCTCCTCCCCTCTATCTACCTGCTCTCCCTACTTCCCTGAAATCTTAGGGTCCAGCTCACATCCAAAAGGTACAGAACTGCTGCCACCCTAGAACCCTAAAAACGTGTCCTTTTCCTCTAATTGGCTTCAGGCTTCCAATATGGCATTAGAAACATCACTTAACAAGATACTTAGTCCAGAGCTCATTTTTCATGTTACTTTTATCTAATTCAAGGGTAGCCTTATAAGGAACATACATCAGAGTAGCAGAGTATTACACCCACATGCAATGTGAATTAATAACTCCATACCCAGTGACCGTAAAAGAGATGACATTTTCAGTCAATAAAACCAATGCCATACTCACGGTGGTGGTTGGTGGGGCTGGTTTTCAGCATTTCTCGGTGTTTTGCAGGCAGCAGGCTTCGCCATGTCCCTGACAACACACCTGGGGCGCATGATAGACAGCACAACGCACTATTAATTATAAAATGGGTAGAACACATCTAGAAATTAAACACGGCACTGAAAACACAGTCTAAGGGAAACCTCCACAAGCCCCTTCAGTGTCAGCCTGGAGCCCTGGAAAAGCCCTTCGAGGCGGAAATCTTTGACTCAGGCTTCCAAGAGCTCAGTTACACCCAAATAAAATCTGTGCTAGCCTCTGGATCTGATTTTCCTTTTAGCACCAATGAAATGACTGCCAGCCGCTTTCCCCATAGAAGAAATGCTACCAAAATCTTTGGCCTCACCATATGAAGACATCTAAAAGCTTAAAAATAGAAACGGCTGTTGTGTTGATACCCTACAAGAGGGGCAGGATTTTCTGTGGCTTTGGCTATTTTACCAAAAGATATGGACTGTTGTTTCATGATTCATCACCACACAGGTCCCTGTCTTTAAGCAAAAAGAGGCCTTATTGGCCTCAAGGCAGACCCCGTGGACAAAATCTCCTTCAAGCTAAGAAAAGAGGAAGAGTTAGAAGGAAATATTCATATATAAACTATGTGTGTGTGTGTAAAATAAATAAAGAAGATACCTCCAAAATGTGAAAAAAAAAAAAATAGTCAAAGGTCTTTGTGCCTTTGGTCTTCTACCATAGAATAAAGATGGGTGGAGAGGGTGGACGGACAACGTCCCAAAGCCCAAGGGCAGAGGAGGAGTTAGACACCCTCACCCTCCTGTCGACAGGGCTTAGGGAGCATCTGAGAGAGTTGTCAGCAGAAGTCAGAAACACTCCCATCCGAGGCTGACTTGGACAGCTTAGATACACCTCCACCTAAGAAGCTTTGAACAAGCACTGCCCTGGACAGCGAAGCCTTGGTCCTAAACCCGAGACCCCACGTCTGAGACCACTATACGGAAACGCCCCTAGGACCCAGGATTCTCAAGCAGGAACCAGGTTCTTAGCAGTCCCAGAGGCTTCTTGGAGGTGTGACTACACTGCCAATATTAAGGCCAGTCGTGCTATTCAGACGTGGGTGGCTGGCGAGGCAGTGGCAGATAAACTGCTTCCCAGAGCTAATAGCTGCATGGCAAAATTCTCCACTTCTGAAAGAAATGGTACAGGAAGACATGGACACAACGCACAGAAACGTGCACACACACACTGCTCATTCCAAACAAAGGCAGGAACGACTTAGAGACCGATGTGTAACGTGACAAGGAAAGAACGCTGGGCCATTTCAAGGCCTCAGCCTTCCTCCTGGGAGAAAAGGGAGCAAGTGGGACTTGTGGAGACCAATGCTCAGCTCTTGATGGACTGGTCAAGAGATGGAGTCAAAAGCATCCACAGGAACACGAACCTGTGCTCGTTCCAGGCTCACAGGAGGAGAAGGCACCAGGGTTAAGAACATTCAAGAAGACAGGTGTCAGGGAGGAGCAATATCCCAGGATGGATCTCTGAGTTCGGCAATTGTAACCTAACTCACACACAGTACAGTGCCTGGGAAGTTAAATTTCACAGAACTGGAAAATCTTTAGCAATTCTCACTCAACTAAAAATAGCACCCACAGCATGCTTAGTCTACATGCACTGGTTTGTGAAAATATTGGAAATATCACCAACTTTGGAAAAATTTCTGAAGAATTATATCTATGAGAAGCCACAGGTAAACTTCTGTCTTAGTCCATTTCTTTCTCTCCCTAAAGTTTCATGTATTTATGCAAAGCTTTGAAATAAAAGAAATCTATCACTTAAGACTTTCCATTAAATATGCTTTTGAGTGACTCTTTTCTAATAAATGTGGACTATCAGCCAGCACTAAGGGTAGGCTTCTCAGGACACTTCTGTTTTGAGTGGAAGAGCAGGTCTACCTAAGGAAACTCTCTGATCTGAAGCGCCCAGTGGTCTCAGCTTAAAATTACGACAGCTGACATACCACTTCAGTCTGTACGGGCCAGAGAACCTGTCAAATAAAAGCTCTACTCGCATTTCTGAACCTTAAAATTTTATTAGATAATAAAAATAAGCACATCCATATTTAAAAACAGTATATTTAGAACTAACTTAAATATGTTTAATTTATTTAAAATATACTTACTTCTATTAATATACTTTAATCAATTTATTGAAAAACAACATATTTTTCATATTAACATATCCTGACCACAGGCCTAGATGATACAGCTAGCTATTTAATCTGTGTTTTCAGGGGAAAAGCTATTTGTTTCAGATTGCTACTTATTCAACCAGTTTGAGGGGACTCTCTAAACTACGGTAACACATACTCCTACATTTTTTAATTTGACTTCTTTTTAGGTGAAATTTCTGCCAGGTATAAGAAAGCAAACATAAAAAGCTTGTGCTCAGATACATAAAAAAATTTTAATATACTCATAAGATTTTTGTTAGCCTGCACGCATTAACATTTCTTTAAAACTGTAATTGAATTGTTGTGTCTCACACATCAGTTTGGAGAGAGAAACCATAATGATTTTGACAGTTCTAACCTGTCGAAATCGTTCAGCCTGGCACTTTCCATTATCTGCCATGCACCAAACTTATAAAAACATAGATCCCTCACACTTTAAGAAACACAACAATGATATCTTAGCGTGCTGTGGCTGCTAAGGGTCTTTCTCTTCCTAGGATTTATTCCTTCAGTCAGACACAAGGAGCCACAACGCTGCCCCATGCTGACTGCCCGGAATCACTGTGGATCAAGAAACCAGGAGTCCCGGGCGTGTGACTTATTCTTTGCCACGTCCTTAATGACCCAGGGATTCAGGTATGGACTCTGAGCAGCCTTCAAACTGCCCTGCAGGTTTCCTCATCACTCCGCATCACTTAAGATGAATGCAAACGAGATACTCCGCCCCCGGACGCCCCTCCCGACTCCGCCCTCGGACCCTCTCC